>NC_043714.1:78058586-78088337 GCF_006229205.1 Suricata suricatta
GTGCGCAGCGGACGGCGGAGGCGGCGCTGCCCCGGCGGCAGGCGCGGCGGCGGCGCTAGCCCGGCCTTTGGCCCCATTTCGCGGTCGTCACCACCGCCTCTCCCCACCTTGCACGGTATGGATCTCACCGTGGGCCCCGGCGCGGCGGGGCCCAGCAACGTCCCGGCCTTCCTGACCAAGCTGTGGACCCTCGTGAGCGACCCGGACACCGACGCGCTTATCTGCTGGAGCCCGGTGAGGGGCTGGGGCGAGTCCCCGTGAGGCGTGGGATGTGGAGGCGGGAGCTGAGGGTCAGGGTTCGGAGGAAAACGTACGGGGCCCACTCCTTGTCGGCCCCCGCCACGCCAGGTGTCCCTGGGCTGGGGAGGAAGGGCCTCCTCTTTGGTCTTTCCTAAGTGTTGGACAATCGCGGAAGTGTGTCTGTCCTTAGAACAGTATCCAGTTTCGCTAGCGAACATTCTGCCTAGGCGATCCTCTGAATTTTCTCAAATGAGTTACCTGGGTGGTGTGGTCGGCACCTATTCGGAGAAAATTAGGACGTGGCGCGGGAATTGGAGGGCGTTACTCTAGTGTGAAAGGAAAAGGAACGAAAACAGAAAGTAAAACGTCGTAAAGTTCAGATTGATCTTGATTGAACCCATGTCCAGAGATAGTGGAGTGAGGTTTCCCTAGAGCAGCTTTGGTTTCCGTTCTTCACAGGACGACTTTATTTAAGTCCCTGTCTCCAGTCGCCTGGCAGCAGGCTCGTTTACATTGACCCTGCAAGACCGGACCCGCTCCGGTTCTGCAGGGGTAAACCGAGAGCGTATCTGGATTTGAAGCTCAGAATCTGCTGTTCCCGTCCTGGCTGCGATGTCGTGTCTGGGGAAGACCAGAGCCATACCCCAGACCGGCAAATGGGTGGCCTGAAGAAAGGCCACTCTGGTCTTGCAGAGCCTGTGGGTGCCCCCAAATACGCTTTGACCTTTTGAGGGCCAAAATGCTGGGTTTTTCAGACTTTGTTAAGTACTTACGTTTCATGCTCTTAAGCCGTTAGGAATGAAGAAATGTTTAGGTTGGAGTTAGCCCCAAGCTGGAGGCCAGGTTCTCTCTCTCTCGGGTGGTCTGTTTGCTCAAGTTTTGGTGTCTGAAGACTGTTTGGGAATAAAGAGGCTGTATGTGGAGCGTTCTTGTTGGAGACACTGTGTCTGTGCCAGCGACTTGCCTTTGTGGGCGCTCCACTTCTCAGCGCGCTGCCTGTGCACAGAGGTCCCGAAGTGGGGCAGGATGCTCTCCCAAAGGCCACCATGTTAGTACCATCCCCTCTTCCCAAACGTTGCATTTTTCTGACCAAAGGAAACGACCTCACATTTCTTTCTTCTTCGATCTTCCTTCTTCTCGTTTTCCTTCCCCTGACTCCCAGGAAACAGCGATATGCCAGTCCAGGGAAGGGCATCGGAAATGCTCCAAGACATTCCAAGCCTAACCCTGTTAGGGTGACCCACCCCACCTGTTAGTGTGCGCCTTAATCTGCTCTCTGTTTCTGCTTAGAGAGTGAGAGGGGAGTGGGTGAAGTGTCACCCAGCATACTCTCCAGAACCTGCAGCCTGTGTTCTGGGCAAGGCCTTTGAACAGGAATGGTCCGGCCTGAAACAGCCTTCACTTAGGGTGGCCACACCATCCGGGAACCCCAGGCAGGGGGATGGGGAACCAACCAGCTGTAGCACGAGTATTTGATCTTTCCCGGGCCGCATGCAGGTCAAGCAGGACACGGTGGTAAGGGCTGGTGCCCGCAATGAATATAGAAGTGGTGGCTCAGCAGTGGAAAGAAGGCCTTTCCCAAGCCATGCAGGGGGCTGTGGAACTGCCTGGTGCAGAGACAGGAGACAGTCCTGTACCTGTGGCCTCTGTCAAAACAGTTCGCACAGGGTCTTCTGCAGACTTGGAGCCCGGAGTCTGGCTCTCAGAGGCCTTGGGAAGCTCTGATGTCTTTGCTTTTGGTGTTTTTCTCTTTGTGTTTGGAAGTTTTCTCGCAGTTCTAAGAGAGACTCCCCACATTTGACCTAAGGGATAGGGGCAATCAGAGGTATGGTGCTTGACTCTCAAGGGTGAATAAGGTGGGGGAAGGGATCCAGCCCCAGAAACCTGGGCTAGTGGGCCCAGGTCCAGACAGCATTGGGCTTCCTCTGCCCAGCCAGCCTGAGGGACAGACCGATAGGTCACCGCCCCCAGACAGTTGTGTCGGCCCCCTCACCCTCAGAGCCTCGTGGCATTAAAGACGCAGTGGCCATGGCACCTCAGCTGGACAGCAGGAAGGGGTCGTTAGAGGCCCCGCAGGAGCCTGCAGCTCCTGCTGCTTCGGGGACTGAACTCGGTGAGCATGAGTGTGGCCTGTGGGTGTGCCGAGCGCTCCTGACCCACACACACCACTGTTCCCTCACCACCCCACCCCCACCCGGACTCTGTGAGTCAGGCCTACCAAGCCTACGGATCAGGGCCTGGGTGAGGCTGGGAGGTGCTGATGGACGGCACAGTTAAAGGAGGCACTTTTTGTTTTTTTAGAGCCAGTTGGAGGCCCGGGGGGCGGGGCCGGGGGGGGGGGCTCCTTAAATTTTGGCCTTTGGCGTCTCTCTGGCCCCGCCCCAGTACAAGTCTGATGAGTGCAATTCTCTCTTCTCTGGGAGCAGGAATGAACCTAATAAGACTGTGTGGATGCAGAGGCCTAGGAACTGGAGATTGCCAAGGCCAGGGCCTGTCCCAGCCAGCCCTTGAAGTGCCCGTGCTCAGAGGCTCACTCTGGAGGGGCTAGGTCTCTGGGTGGAGAGTCCTGGGCACAGCACTCCCCGCGGTCAGGTCACAGCTCCCCGGGAGGCCACTGGACTGGCCTGGGCACACCCATGCCCTCAGAGCCAGCGGGGGCCAGCTCCGGGGCTCCCATGAGCAATAGGAACACTCCTCCCCGCCTGGCTCTGGGGGCCGTGAGGCCTGCTGGGTTCGTCCGCAGACAGGCGGACCGCCGGCAGGCCCCGGCACACCCTCTGGATCTGGCCCCAGGGGCCTGTCAGTTGAGCCCAAATATTGAAGGAGCACCCCGGTTAGTGTTCCCCAGTGGCAGGCTGGGGGGACACCGCAGGGCCTGGAGGCTCCCAGGGCCTCCCTGAACCAGACGGCTACAGTACCAGCTGCCGCAAGTAGCACGGGTGTGCTTGTCCAGACTTACCTGCAACACGGCTGAACTGAGCCTTTTTGTGCATCCATTTTCCTCCATCCACAATCTTGCAAGAAGGTGACAAATGGCCATTTTGTAGAGAAGAAAACGGAGTCTCAAAGACATTAGGAAACTTAGCAAAGAAAGCTGGGGATTGGTTAAACCAGACCTGAAGTCCATCATCTTTCCGGTGATGACCAGCTGTTGCCTCTGACTGCCTTTTCCAGGCACTCGGTATTTCAGCAGCAAGAGACCCCTCCCCTGCCCATGCCCAGGGGGTCAAGACGCTGGCCTCACCCTCACCTGCTTTCTTAGACCCTAGCCCCGCTTGGACTGCACCTCGAGGGCGTTCAGTCAGGATTGTGTTTTGGGTTTTTACATGGGAGTTCCCCTTGCCCTTTCGGTAGAGAAACACATACACGGACAGACAGATGGGCGAGACTGGCAGAGACCTATAAATGACAGGCTCTACACGGTGGCCTCCTGCATCTGTTTCCTCCTGCCACCCCCCCCCCCCCCGTGGTGAGGGCGGGGGGAGGGGTCTGCGGGGGGTGGGGGCATCTCAGAAGGGGGCTGGAAGTCTGGGCCGTGCACACCTGACTCCACAGGACTCGTGTGTGCTCAGAATTCTTTATTAAAGCACCAGGGAGGGGCGGTGGGACCTGCAGGACCCGCTCTGGGAGGCGCAGAGAGCTCCCATCATGTATCGCCGGGGACTGAGCCAGAGTCCTCCCCCTGCACGCACCCCGGGCAGTCCAGCGGCCGCCGCAGGGCTCTCTCCAGCTCCGGAAGGAGACTGTGAGATGAGGGGGCCCGCCCCCAGACGCTTCCCAGTTCTGGCAGCGCAGCCGCTTCCGCCTCCGACTGCTTTCTGGCCCCTGAAAGCTGCAGCGTGAGCAGAGTCACCAACCTGCACGTACTCGGTGGCCTGGAGGTCCGAGTGCAGGGGAGCCGGTGGCCAGAGATTAGGAGGGATGTATTGGTGCCTGGGCTGCCGGGACTGATGAAGCAAACTTGAGCAAAACCAAGAAAGGGGCGTGATGGTGCAGATGGCCTCGCGCTCAGATAAGGACACGGCGGGGGGGGGGGACCTCAGTGGCTCTCCCTTTCTGGACCAGCCTCACGCCCCCTGACACCTCACTCTACCGCCTGGATTTCTTTGCTTCTGTGGCCACATGGCTCCAGCCACTCACTCGCCATCCCTAATGCCCATGTTCCTGGAACCCAGAGAGTGGTCAGCCGGCCACATTCGGAAGAACGGTGCACATCATGCAGACTGGTCTTTGGATTGACCTTTGGGGATCAAAAATGGGGGACTAAGGTGTTTTGGGGCAGATACTCAAAAAGTGCAGTGATACCCCCCAGGGCACAGCGATTGTTAGCCCTTTGGAGTTGTGGAGCTCTTTGAGAAAATACTCAAAGGCAGAGACCCTGTCTCTAAAAGCATACATCCCTGCAGAATTTTGGATTCATTTTGGGTTGTTCCCAGAACCATCAGAAATAAGGCCGGAAGCTTGAAATTTACAGTCAGACTTGGCAGTTACCAAGAAGTGCATCTTGGGGCACGCGCCCTGCGCACATGCAACTTTTGATCTCGAGGCTGTGAATTCAAACCCCACACTGGGTGTAGAGTTTTGTGGGTTGTTTTGTGTTGTTTCGTTTTGTTTTGAGAGAGCGAGCAAGCAAACACTGGGGAGATGGGCAGAGGAGGGGAAAGAATCCTAAGCAGAGCCCAACATGGGGTCAGTCCCACGACCATGGGATCATGACCTGAGTCAAAACCAAGAGTTGGATGCTCAACCAACTGAGCCACCCAGGCACCCCCAGAGTTTACTTTTTTAAAAAAAAGCGCATTTCTGGGTTAGGGCCTTGGTTTCCAGCAAGCAGGTGGGCACTCACTTCTCCCTGTTCCTTCCATATTTCTAATCAGAGGCGTTTTTAGGAAAGGCTAAGACTGCCTCCAGGACCCCCGGGAGGCAGCAGAGAAGCAGGGGCCTTGAACCATGAGGCAGGGAGAGAGAGCGTCGGGCTCTGTGAGGGACTCGCCAGGAGACCTCTGAAACTCCTCATGACCCTTACTGAGGGGCTTGTAGGACACGTGCGATGTGGGCTTAGCCCTCGAACCCGTGAGTGTTCAGGGTTGGAGAACAAGAGGGGCGGGTGAGCCACACAGGTGCCAGTCTTTCTACCTGGAGGTGATTTTCAAACTCTAGCACAGAAAGGGGAAACCTAACTGCCCAGACTTTTGAGAAACTGACGCAGCTAGAATTTGCAAGGTGTGGTACCAGAGAAGGGCGCCGCACTAAGAAAGAGCTCCAGGAGTCAGCACACGAGCCCCTGCGGGTCTTCGGCGGAGTTCTGGCTCGCCCATCCCTAGAAGGAGCCAGCCTGAGAACCTCCTAGGGAAGGAGCAGCCCCCAGGAGAGCTCGGACAGGGCCACACACCGCCTGCGTTCTCGCGGCCAGAGCAGAGCAACCACACTGAGCGTGCAGAGCGTTCGGCAGGGACCAGATGAGCCACAGCTTGGAGGAGGGACTGAATGAAGAAAGGCTGCCTTAAATGCAACATAATTGCATTAAACAAAATTTTTTTAATGTTTTATTTATTTTTGAGAAAGAGAAACAGCGTGAGCAGGGGAGGGTCAGAGAGAGAGGGAGACACAGAATCTGAAGCAGGCTCCAGGCTCTGAGCTGTCAGCACAGAGCCCAACACGGGGCTCTAACCCACGAGCTGCGAGATCATGACCTGAGCTGAAGCCGGACACTCAACCGGCTGAGCCCCCCAGGCGCCCCTGTAATCGAGTTTAAAGACTGGCCTTGAAAGGACAGGCTGACCTGCACAGAACACTCTCAGCAGGGACACCACAGCACCCAGGTACACTGTGAAGACCCTCGCGTCCAGGGTCCAGTCAGAACTAATGGACGACCAACGGGCATGAGAGTGCGTCCGGTGACAAGAAGGGGAGTCGTAGCTGTGTTCCCACGGGTGGTGGGAACTGGCCAGCAAAGACCTTAAAACCACTGTAAAAAATGTTCTGCGTGCTCGAGGGCGCAAAGCAAAGCCATGAAGATGGAGGCGTGGAAGGCAGAGAGAGGAAGGAGGGAGAATAAAGTGTCTGGAACAGGTCTGCCATGCAGACTTCCTCCCTCCAGAAAGGTGACATATGTCCCCCACCTGTACCTGTGGGCTACACATAGTGACTTCCAAGAAGCACCGAGTGGGAAAGGGTGGGGGGTGGAGACCCCTGGCGGGTGCAGCCTCGTGATCTGTGTCCAGCTGTGGTGTGGTGACAGGGGCACTTAACGTCTGTGGTCGTCCTCCCCAAAACTTCCATGAGGAAAAGACAGGACAAACCCCAATGGAGGGAAATTCTACAGAATCCCGGACGAGTTCTCTTAAACTGTCATGGTCACGAGAAACCAGGAAGGTCTAAGAGACTGTCATGCCCAAGAGGAACATAAGGAGACCTAAGAACTAAATGTGGTGTCATCTCTTAACGAAGTTCTGGGACAGAAGGACAGAAGGTAAAAACCACGGGGATCTGAAGAAAATAGAAACTTTCTTGAGTTAATAATAAAGTGCAGGTACCCACGTTGTTTTGAAAGTTCACATTATGCTATTTCGCTCTTACAACAAAAGCCCTACGTTAGTATCTGTCTCTGCTAACAAAGAAATCCAAAGAGGGTTTTCATTTGTACCCAAAAAAAAAAAAAAAAAGGCAAGAAAGCAAAACTGGCGTCCCGCGCTGGTTTGCGCTGGTTTGCGGCGGGCGTCCGCGCAGCGCCCAGCTCCTCGCCTCGGGCGCCAGTGTGGCCAGCGGTGTGGCCAGCGCTGCTGAGCTCTCGCCGCGTGGTGTGGCATCTGTCTGCAGGTGCGTCTGAGGTACCAGAGAGGCGGGGAGAGAGCAACTCGGGGCCGGGGAAGCCTCCATAAAGTTTTCCATGTCAACTGACAGTCGTTCTCAGCTTTACGAGTGTTGGCATAGGAAGGCCGTGCTCCCGGGAAGCAGGGGAAACCTGCATGTTGATCCTTTGCTTGTGACAGCAGTGTCAACACTCCTCACGACAGCGCGAGCGCTGTGTGAGGGCTCTGTACTACCTTCCCAACTTTTCTATAAATCTGAAGTTACTCTTGAAAAATGAAAATAAAAAATAAAATTATTATAAAATTCAAAGCTTTTTTTTATAAGTCCCTGCTGAGGATTAATGGCAGATTAGATACTGCATAAGGAAGGATCACTGAACTAGAGTCACTACAGAAGGTGTCCATGGTGACGCACAGAGAAAAACAGGACTGGAAACAATGACCTTGCCTTGCAGGGATGCCGTCACACCCTGATGCCCAAGCGAGGGTCCAGAGTAAAGGGGTGGGAATGCTTAGACATCATCGTCCCACTTTTTGGAAAGCTGTAAACCCACAGATCCAAGATTTACTAGAATTCCCAAGGAGGATAAGCATACACACAGAATGCCAGGGCGTATCACTAGCAAATTGCTGAAAACAGGTGAAGAGAAAAATCATAAAAGCAGCTGGAAAAAGAAAGAATTGCACAGAGAGGGACACAGACCAGGACAGCGCTCACTCCTCAGCAACCGTGACGTACAGGGTACAGAGGACCCTGTAGACGGACGTCTGGTCAGCATTCAGAACTCACTGTAACTCACCATGTCAGTGGACGAAGAGAAGAAAAACCACACGACCGACTCAGCAGTGGCAGGAGAAACGGTGGGCAAACCCAGCACCCACTTCACGAGAGGAGCTCAGCACACCGGGGAGGGCGGCTCCTCAGTCTGATAGGAGCACCTGCAAAGGCCCGCGGCCGGCGTCCTGCTCTGCTGAGAGCTGAGAGGCTGGAGCCGCTTCCGAGTCTGTGCGTCTCCCTCTGCCCCTCCCCTGCTCAAGCTCTGTCTCTCTCTGTCTCAGAGATAACCATTAAACACACATACACACACACACACACACGCACATGGGCACCTGGCTGGCTCAGTTAGAAAATCACATGCCTTTTGATCTCAGGGTTATGAGTTTGAGCCCCATGTTTGGTGGAGAGATTTTAAAAATAAACTTTTTAAAAACTTAGACAAAAATTGTCTAAGAAAACTAAGGACCAGCATTTTTCATAATGTTTCCTATAAAATAGAAGCAAATCTAGCAATATATAAAAAGTGATGTCACAACACAAGAAACTTATTCCAGAAACACAAGGGTGGTCCAAGATTTTAAAATCAAGTCAATATAATCCACCGTGTTGACCTTAAGAAGAAAAGCCACATGATCATATTATTTGCAGAAAAAATATTTGACAAAATTTGAATAAGAAGTAAAAACAAAGAAATAAAAAAACCTCAGGAAACTGAGACTAGTGGGGAACTTAACCTGATATCAAAAAAAGGGTCTACACCTATCATCATCCTTAATGTGAGGAGATACTGAATGCTTTTCCCCTAAGATCAGAACAAGGTACAATTGTTCTAATCAGCATTGTCCTGGAAGTCCTATCCAGTACTTGAAGACAAGAAAAAGAAGTTAAAGGAATATATATTGGAGAGCAAGAAATAAAAGTGAATATAAATGAATAAATAAATTTTTTAAGAACTTATTTTATAAATGGCATAATTGTCCACATAGAAAATCTCAAGAAATCTACAAAAATACTCCTAAAACTAAAGAATGGAGTTTTACAGGGTCACTAGATACAAGGTCAACACACAAAAATCAACTGCATTTCTAATGAACAATATGAAATTGATGTGTGTTTTTTTTTTTAACGTCATTTACAGTTGCTCCAATGAAATGAGTACTGGGGCGCCTGGGTGGCTCAGTGGGTTAAGTGGCCGACTTCAGCTCAGGTCATGATCTCACAGCTCGTGAGTTCAAGCCCTGCGTCAGGCTCTGTACTGCCAGCTCAGAGCCTGGAGCTGCTTCAGATTCTGCGTCTTCCCTCGCTCTGCCCCTCCCCCTCTCAAAAATAAGCATTTAAAAAATTTTTTTAAATGAGTACTTAACTACAAGCATAGTACAATATGCAGGGATCTGTATTCCAGAACTCTAGGATTATAAAAACACTTACGAAAGAAAGCAAAGTTGACTTAAGGAATGGCATACAATATTTATTGATTTTTTTAAAGCAAATTTGGGAAGTTTTTAGGCCTTGTTTCCTTAACGCTTGTTTCGGTCCCGGATTTCCTCTCTGGAAACGCCCTCCACTCACATGTGCGCAGGCAGTTACAGGTGTCCCACAGTTTATTCTGGTTTCTGTTTTGAGACTCAGTTTTCTTTGCTCTGTTTCTCCGTCCTGCTTTCTTCACCTCTCTCTATTTTCAAGTTCGCTGATTATTTCTTCTGCCAGTTCACATCTGCGGTTGAGTCTTCTAGAAAATTCCTCATTCTGGCTTTTGTGCTGTTGGGCTCTGGAACTTTCACCTGACTCCGCTGCATGAGTGGCGTCCCTTGTTGTGATCCCCTTTTGGCAAGGCGGTGTCGCCTCATCTTCCGGTACCTCGTGATCTTCAGTTCCGTAAACACGCATGACGTCTGCTTTGAAGTCGGGGAAGCCTAACCCCCTGTCCCTGTCGAACTCCGTGTCTGTTGGGCTTCTCTCTTTTGTGCACAGGTCACACTTTGCTGTTCCTCGGTGCGTCTCGGAGTTTTGTTGGAAAGTACATTTTAGGAAAGGCAGTACTTCTAGATGACCACCCCACCGCTTGTTTTTGTTTTGTGACTTGGCTGGGTTATTTTAATGAAGTCCATCTTCCCCGTCTTGGACCTCAGCGTTAGTCCACTGCCTCCCAGGGCATTATACCCAGACTTTAGGCTCTGTAATTACCGCCTGATTTTTGCCTTTTGACAGTGCCCCAGGGCACACATTGTTGAGCAGGCTGACCCAATTCAACAGGTGGTAGCAGGTTAAGGTCTATGTTTGAGGTTTGGTCTGACTCTGGGAGGGCTCTGAGCTGCCTCTTTGCTGTGGGAACAGTCTGGCCCCGGTAGAGCTGCTTGCTCTGAAGTGAGAGGTGCCGTTGTTCTCAAAAGCAGCCTGAGGCTTGAACTTGCCTGTGTTTTGTTTCAAGGTCTTCCCTTAGGGAGACCCTTCAGAGCTCTCCTTCCTTCTGACTGCCTCTCTCCTGGGGAAATCTCATGGTGGTTCAGATCGAGCCCCACGTCCGGCTCCATGCTGACTACATAGAGCCTGCTTGGGATTCTGTCTCCCTCTCTCTCTGCCCCACCCCCGCTCACATGAGCACACTCTCAAAACTAAACTTTTAAAATTAAAAAAAAATAAATAAGCTTTGTTTCACTTGGGAGTGTTCAGTAGATCTCCTCACACTTAAATCCCAGAAATGGAAATTGCTCCTTCCTTTTCTTTTTTTAAACTTTTTTAAATGTTTATTTTTCAGACACACACACACACACACACACACACACACACACACACAGGGAATCTGAAGCAGGCCCCAGGCTCTGAGCGGTCAGCACAAAGCCTGACACAAGGCTCAAACTCACAAACTGTGAGATCATGACCTGAGCTACCCAGGCACCCCTGCTCTTTCCTTTTCAAAGAATGGTTTTGCTGGATATATAATTCTTGGTTGACACTTTTTTTCCTTGAAGTTTATTTTGAGAGGGCCAGCGAGAATGGGGGAGGGGCAGAGAAGGAGGGAATCCCAAGCAGGCTCTGTGCTCCCAGCACAGAGCCCGACACAGGGCTTGAGCCCGTTAACAATGAGAAGATGACCTGAGCTGAAACCAAGAGTTCGACACTTAACTGGCAGAGCCCCCCAGGCGCCCCTCCTTTCAGCCCCTTTAAATGCAATCCTGCTGCCTTCTGGCCTCCATGGATTCTGATGAGAAATAAGTTGTTATTATTTTTTTTATAGAGTTTGTTTAGATTGCTGAAAGTTTTTCATCAAATTTAGGAAATGTTTGGCCATTATTTCTTCAGCTATGCCTTCTGTCCTTTTCTTTCCTGAGACTCCCTTTATGAGTAAGTTGGTATAATTATATTTTTTAATTCCAGAATTCAGATTTGGCTCATTTTTATCTTTATTGGTATTCTTCATTCCAGAGATGTTCTTGTGCTTTCCTTTGTTTCGTTAGATGCAGTTTCATTTCGTTCTTTGAATGTTTTTGAAATTGTTGGTTTAAAGTCTTTGTCTAGTAAATCCAACTTCCAAGCCTCATTAGGGATGACTTCAGTTGACTGCTTCCCCCCCCAGTGAATAGGCCAGATCTCATTTCTTTGCATGTCTCATAGTCTTTCACTGGAGACTGGACTTTGAATTAACACAGTGTGGCACATGTTAGGTCCTGGATCAGGTCTCCCTCCTCCCCAGGTTTGTTGCTGTTGCTGTTTCTTGTAGTTGTTGGTGTTCATTTATCTCTGCACGAATTCTGAGCAATTTATGGTCTTGGTTGTCCGTGACCACTGAAGTCTGCTTGGCCAGCTTAGCAGTTGTCTGGTTCAGGGGACAGAACTTTCCTTTTCCTCCTGGAACCAGTGCCCTGTTCGTTGTTGGGGGTGTTACACTTGGCACACAGCCAAGTAGCTGACACCCCTTCTTTGTCCCCAGCTTTCTGCTTACGTGGAGCCTCCAAGTCACCAGAGGTGCAAGCCTGGGGCCACATCAGCTCTTTCCTGATTGTCCACACAGCACTGCACATGCGTGTGACTTGCGGGATGTCTCATTCCCTGGCTCTTCCTTTGGAGTTTTTCTAGCGAACGCGTGTTTTGCCCTGTGATCCTCTGCCTGAAGCAACCACAAAGTTTAGAATTTCTCTCTTGATGTTATCGACAAGCATCTCTAGGAGAAAGGCTTTTTGTATTGGGAGTGCTCGGGGTCCGATCTAGCAGACAGATCTACAAGTGGAGTCTCCCGGGAGCTGTGGGACCGGTCAGAGTAACTCCCCGGGCCGGGGCTGCGAGAGGGGAGGCAGGAATAGGGCATGTCGAGTACCATGAACATCACTGATGTCATTGCAGGAGAATCATTCTTAAATAAATGCTTCCCATGTTGCTGTTGATTTTCAGAGTTCTAAAAAAGTGCACTGTAACATTTTTGCCAGTTTTTTCTTTTCCTTTTTCTTTTGCCATATTTTTGAGAGACAGATCATGAGCAGGGGAATGGCAGAGAGAGAGACACACACACACACACAGGATCAGAAGCAGGTTCTAGGTTCTGAGCTGCCAGCACAGAACCCGACGCGGGGCTCGAGCCCATGAACTATGAGATCATGACCTGAGCCCCCGAGGCGCCCACTGGGTTCATTTTCACACGTGCGCATGCACATGTGGTGGACATGCAGGGCTCCAGCGCTCCCCACCACTGGGGTTCCTCTGGCTTCCCTCGCTCCATACCCTTAGTCCCTTCTTTATGGGGGACGCCGTGCCCAGCATCCCTAGTGGACTCAAGGGTAGCATGTCCTGTCACTCCTCACCCTCTGGCCCTGCTCCAAGACGCCGCCCCGTACCCCAAGGCCCTTCTAGCAGAGGCTGGCCTTGCCAGCCTTCCTGGTAGCTTCTGGATTGAGGTCAGATAAAGATGGTGGCACCTGGGTGCTTCAGTCAGTTGAGCATCTGACTCTTGACTTGGGCTCAGGTCACTATCTCACAGTTTGTGGGTTCGAGCCCTGTGTCAGGCTCTGCGCTGACAGTGCAGAGCCTGCTTGGGCTTCTCTCTCTGCCCCTCCTCCACTCCCCTCTTTCTTTTTCTTTCTCAAAAATAGATAAATAATTTTAAAATGTATGTGTTTTAAAAAAAGAAAGGAGAAGGAAGAAGAGTGACGTAGTGACTCTTTCACAATCCCTCTTTCCCATCTCAGATGCCAAAAGAAGAATGAGGTTGCATTTCTAAATACAACTGTGTGTTTTCCTCCTATTTTCTTGGCTGCCTCACCTTGGGGTCTTGGCCGTTCCCGGGGGGAGATCTGATTAAAGCACGAACAAGATCCCCTAAAGACAGGTGTGAGGTGCCGTGCATTCTGGGAACCTTCTGGAACCCCAGGGCAGGGCTTCTCTGGCCGTGTGGCCCCGTCACCCAGTCCCGGGCCTCCAGCGGCGCATGCAGGCGCGGAGGGGCCGTGTGTGACTCTGCCGCGTGCCTCCCAGCAGAGCGGGAGCAGCTTCCACGTGTTCGACCAGGGCCAGTTCGCCAAGGAGGTGCTGCCCAAGTACTTCAAGCACAACAACATGGCCAGCTTCGTGCGGCAGCTCAACATGTGTGAGTGCCCTGCGGCCCGGGCGTAGTGGGCGGGCCAGGGCGCTCCTTCCCAGAGGAGTGGAGTCCTCAGGGAAGAGTCTCTGGAGCCCCAGCCAGACACAGGCACACGCGCTGGGGAGGGCTTGTCGTCTGGGGGCATGGGGTCTCCCTTAGACCAAGACCACTGGCTGCTGCAGGCAGTGGTGTGACCAGAGCCCTGCCAGGCCGAGCCCTCCTCCGGGAGCCTCCCTGTGTCCCTCAGTGGGGCAGTACCCAGCCCTGAGGCAGAGCTGCTCCCACCCCATCATGTGCAGACGGCTTCCGGAAGGTGGTGCACATCGAGCAGGGTGGCCTGGTCAAGCCAGAGAGGGACGACACGGAGTTCCAGCACCCATGCTTCCTGCGTGGCCAGGAGCAACTCCTTGAGAACATCAAGAGGAAAGTGACCAGCGTGAGTAGTCAGCCTCCCTGTCTCTGCCTCCTCAGACCTCTCTCCAGACTCTGAGTGGGAGCAGCGGCCCTTGCTGTCCTGCTGGGCCCATGACTGCTGAGGGCAGTCAGCTGTTGCTCCAGCTACACTGCACCCTCTTCCTGGTGGGCCCTCTCCTCCCTGCTTGGCCATCTGGGACTCCCCTTGACCGCTCCCACATCAGCCACCACAGTGAAGGCCCCTCTCCAGACCACCAGCCCCTTGGCCCTTCCGCTACACGCCAGGCCTCTTCCCCTCTTCCCCCGGGGCTGGGGGGAGCATCTCAGTGACTGTTCCCCGCCACCACCCCCACCCGGGGTCCCAGGTATCCACCCTGAAGAATGAAGACATAAAGATTCGCCAGGACAGCGTCACCAAGCTGCTGACCGACGTGCAGCTCATGAAGGGGAAGCAGGAGAGCATGGACTCCAAACTCCTGGCCATGAAGCAGTAGGTTCCACGCAGCAAGTGCAGTGCGGCGCCTGGCATGGGAGATGGCGGGCTGAGGGGACCCATGGGAGGCAGCCTGAGTGAGGAAGGTGCAGGCCTGGGAACTGGCCACTCCCTCCCAGGGCCCCTTCCCACCAGCCCTGCCTCCTGCAGTTTGGGACAGAGACGCGCCAGACTTTTCCCCAAACGCAGAATTGGGTTCAGACTTGTACGTACTCCCTGGGTGACAGGAATAAACCCACTTCCCTCCCCAACAGGCAGACCTGGGCTCCTGGCATCTGCCTCATCTTCATGCACCCCACAGGCCAGGGTGGCTGGTCCTCACCGCCCCCACAGTGCCAACTCTCCTGTTGGCCCCCACTGCCACCGAGGCACATGTGGCCACCAGTAACCAGCCCTATGCTCCCCTTGCCTACCAGGACCCCTAAGAGGGCTGGCTTGGGTCTCTTTCTATGCACTTGGTGGCCCTGGGGACTTCAGGAGCCACAGCCCAGGGTGGCTGTCCTCAGCTTGGTATGGCCTGAAAGCCTCTCAGGGGGCAGGCCCTCATGACTCCGAAGTCCAGGAAGTGGCTCCTGGGCTCTGTCTTCACATTTGGGTCTGGTAGAAGCCACTGGGTGTGCAGGCAGGTGAACTTGGCCTCCCAAGACTCAGTATCTCTCAGGGGGAGGCCAAGAGGGGCAATTCCATGTCAGGAAGGCCCTCACGGGGCTTGACAGGGCTGGCCCATCAGAAGGGCAGGGATGCTCGCCCAGACCTGGGAGGGGCCGTGAGGCTCAGACAAGCACAGGACAGCCCCCATATGCTGCTCTGTACCCCCGGCCTTCCCGCCTTTCCTAGATTCCGGTGGGGCAGAGGTGGCTCAGAGGGCCTGGGAGGGCAACACTCAAGGGTGTCCAGGAGGTCTCAGCCAGGACTCTGGGGCCCACCCAGCTTACCCCGCCCTGTGCTCTGCCCAAGGCCTCCAGCCCCTTCCCTATGGGCCCTTCCCAACTGACTGCCCGCTTGACACCCCCGTGAGTCCCCCCAGGCGGTGTGGCCGGACACAGCCTTGGTCCGCCCCAGCCCTGTCATAGCCAGGCTCACAGCCATACGGGCTCACCCGCACGCAGCGGGAGCGGGGGCGGTCCGCGGAGCGCCCCCAGCCCTGCCGACCGCGCCCGCTGTGTTACAGCGAGAACGAGGCCCTGTGGCGGGAAGTGGCCAGCCTGCGGCAGAAGCATGCCCAGCAGCAGAAAGTCGTCAACAAGGTGGGCGGCGGGCCCGGGGGGAGCCTGGCGGGCCCCTCACAGGGCCGGGCTAACTGCGCCTTTCCGCCCGCAGCTCATCCAGTTCCTCATCTCACTGGTGCAGTCCAACCGGATCCTGGGGGTGAAGAGAAAGATGTGAGGCGCGGGGGGTGCCTGTCCCTCAGCACAGGGCCCAGGGCCACCCTGTCTCCTGCTGGCTGAGGCCCGGGTGGCCCTGAGGTCTTGGGGAGGCACCTAAGCCTGCCCCTTCCCCCCGCAGCCCCCTGATGCTGAACGACAGCAGCGCGGCACATTCCATGCCCAAGTACGGCCGCCAGTACTCCCTGGAGCACATCCACGGCTCGGGCCCCTACCCGGTGAGCGCCGGGAGCGGCGGGACTGGCCTGGGTGGGGCAGGCACCACTGCAGCTCCTGCCACACAGGTCACCTCCCTTTGATGGCAGGCTCCTTCCCCGGCCTACAGCAGCTCCAGTCTCTACTCCCCAGACGCTGTCTCCAGCTCCGGACCCATCATCTCCGACATCACCGAGCTGGCCCCCAGCAGCCCCTTGGCCTCCCCAGGCGGAAGCGTAGAGGAGAGGTGGGGGCCACATCACCCAACTGTCAGGAGAAGGGTGGGCCCACCGAGGAGGCGGTTGCTGACGTGTGTGCCCCTCGGTGTGCAGGCCATTGCCCAGCAGCCCCCTGGTACGCGTCAAAGAGGAGCCCCCCAGCCCTCCTCGGAGCCCCCGGGTGGAAGAGGCCAGTCCCGGACACCCATCCTCTGTCGTGGAGATACCCCTGTCCCCGACCGCCCTCATTGACTCCATCCTTCGGGAAAGCGAGCCTGCCCCCGCCGCCCCAGCCGCACCCCTCATGGATGCGGGGGGCCGTCGCCCCTCACCCTCGCCCCCACCTGCCTCGGCCCCTGAGAAGTGCCTCAGCGTAGCCTGCCTGGACAAGTGAGTGCCACCACCTCCCCTCCCCCACCTCCACCACAGCCTCTGGAAGTGCATCTGGGCCTCTAGCTAGGACCATCCTGGAGAGCTGGTGCGGGGCGGTTGTCAGGCTGTGGGCACACGGGTCGCTGGGTCCTGAGCCAGCAGACCCAGCCCTGAGCTCAGAGCCTGATGTCCCACATCCCCCGTGCTTCAGGAGCCAAGGGTGTGCGGCCTTGCAGGCCTCTCCCACCTGCTCTCTGAGCCACTCTAGCTGCTGCTGTTGCCCCTTCCCGGGACTGCCCACTGCATCTGCCCTGCCCAGCAGAGGGCTTGCCCCAGAGGCCAGGCAAGCAAGGGCGGGGGGCACGGCGTCCACCTGGCCCCCACCTGCAATCGGGGGGCTCTTGTCTTTGTATCTTGCAGTTTGGCTCGCGCTCCACAGATGTCTGGGGTCGCCCGCCTCTTCCCCTGCCCCTCCTCTCTGCATGGCCGAGTCCAGCCAGGGTTAGCGCCGGCCCCACTGGGGAGGGAGGAGGGCTCCACCAGAGCTCAGGCCCCTCCCCAGCTTCGGACCAGACCCTGGCCTGGCCATGAGCACTTGGCCCTGCCTGGTGAACGGGCATCCCGGGCCCTTGCAGCAGGGAGCAGCCCCCCACCCCCATCCCAGGCTCTGGGGCCCGAGACAGTGCCCCAGGTCACCGACTGACAAGAGATAGGCCTCCCAGCCTGGCACTGCCAGGGGTGCAGCCAGGCTCCTGGCTGCCAAGCTGACTGGCTTCCTCTCCGGTTGGGGCTGGGCCCTATGCACATCTCCCAGAGCCAGCCTGGCCACCCGTCCAATGGCACAGGTCCACCAGATGGCCCAGAACCTTCTTGGCCACAGCTTCCAGACCCAGGTCTCTTTCCCGGCATGCACCAGGGTAGAGACCAGCCCTTCATACCCTGCCCACAGCTCCTTCTCCCCCTCCCTGCTGTCTTCCAACACAGAGACAAGACCTTGCCAAGCCTGAAAAACTGCCCCCTGCCCATCATGAGCACAGAACCCCCCCTTGGGCCCCTGTCATCTTGGCTCAGCCATTTAGTGCTGCCACAGGCCTTACTGGGCCTCACAGCAACAGGACTGGCCGGCACGGCCTGAACTGCTCTTGCCCCAGTGGCCAAGCACCCCTTTTCCCACACAAGTCCCCCAGACCCACACAGGGCATGCAATGGGGCCCCACCTCAGAGGGCCTCCCGTGAGCCTAAGCAGGGTGGGGGTTTAGCTGAGGACAGCCCCTCTCTGGCTGGTGGGTGTGATCACCAGCAAGAGGGCACCTGGCTGGGGGTGCCTAGGGCTCCACTTTACCTGCTCCCCTCATTCCGACTAGGACCGAGCTCAGTGACCACGTGGATGCCATGGACTCCAATCTAGACAGTCTGCAGACCATGCTGACAAGCCACGGCTTCAGTGTGGACACCAGTGCCCTGCTGGATGTGAGTGCCTCCCCACCCCCACCCCGCTCACAGCTCACAGGCTCAGCCTGACCGCCCTCCCTCCCCTGCAGCTGTTCAGCCCCTCGGTGACCGTGCCCGACATGAGCCTGCCCGACCTTGACAGCAGCCTGGCCAGCGTGCGTAGGCGGGGCAGGGCGAGCGGCTGGGGGGGGTGGTGCAGGCAGGAAGCAGGAACCCTTACTCTGCCCTCTTCTTTCTGCTCCTGGCAGATCCAGGAGCTTCTCTCTCCCCAGGAGCCCCCCAGGCCTCTTGAGGCTGAGAACAGCAGCCCCGACTCAGGTGAGCCAAGCCCTGAGCCCCTGCCCTGCCCCACCCCAGTGCCCCCACCCGCCGGTGCCCTGACCCAGCCCCCACCCCCAGGGAAGCAGCTGGTGCACTACACGGCGCAACCCCTGTTCTTGGTGGACCCGGGCTCCGTCGATATGGGAAGCAACGACCTGCCCGTGCTCTTCGAGCTGGGGGAGGGGTCCTACTTCTCGGAGGGGGACGACTACACAGATGACCCCACCATCTCCCTGCTGACGGGCTCTGAACCCCCTAAAGCCAAGGACCCCACTGTCTCCTAGAGGCCCCAGGATGAAGGCTGGCTAAGGGGCTGGGCGAGGAGCCCACTCAGCAGCCAGGGCCCCAGCCCTGCGGGCCGCGGCCACCTGAGGCTTTACAGCCCCGCTTGGACTGCCCCGCGCTGCGGGCGTGCACAGTCAGGATTGTGTTCTGGATTTTTACATGAGAGTTCCCCCTTGCCCCTTCGGTAGAGATACTTACACGGACGGACAGACGGACGAGACTGGCAGAGATCTATAAATGACAGGCTCTACACGGTGGCCTCCTGCATCTGTTTCCTCCAGCTGCCCCCCAGGGTGGTGAGGAGGGTGGGGGCGGGGGTGATGTCTCAGAACGGGGCATGGGAGTCTGGGCTGTGATGGTCTCCTTGGAGGGAAGGTAGATGTCCAGGGCATAGCCGTCCGCACCTGACTCCACAGGACCCGTGTGTGCTCAGAATTCTTTATTAAAGTACCAGGGATGTGTGTGTGGGACGGACCCACAGGGATGCCGTGCCCAAGGCCTACCCACAGGGGGACCGGGTGGGGCACAGACAGGCCAGCTCCACATCAGCAGAGGCACCCTGCTCTTCATGCATTCTTAAGGCACTGGGCTGGTTTGGGGGGAAGGAGTGGGTGCCAAGGGGTGGGGAGGTGACAGACCAGAGCAGCCTGCCTGATGACCTGCCCCCAGGAGGTCATTCCCTGCTCACCATCCTCAGCAGGGGCTGCCTCCATCCTGGGATCCAAGGGGTGCCCTCCAGGGAGCCTTCCCCCCAACTCCCACCATGGCCAGAGGGGATGAGCACCGTGGAGTTGGACAGATCCTGGTTGGGGCAGGGACAGCACAGCTTCTGAGGCTGCCGCCCAGGCACCTCCTCAGGACCCCAGCTTGTCAGACCACATCTGCAGGTCAGGGCACATCTGACCTGCCAGGACCTCAGGATTCTCAGCTTAGTGAAGGGGCAGGCCTGAGGCCAACAGCACCAGGGAGGTGCAGAGAGCTGGTGTTCACGCATCTGCATGCATGCGTGCATGCACTCATGAGAGAGATCCAGGTTAAGGATTGCACCAGGCCACCTGCTTCATCCGAGGCAAGAGCCCCCACCCCAAGGCTCTGCAACTGTCCCCAGGTGGGCACTGCAGCATGTGGCTGCCCCAGGGGCAGCCGTGGCAGCAGCAGCAGCAGCTCCCCAAGGCTCAGTGGACTCAGCCTCTGTGGGCTCCACAGCCTCGTCTGAGCTCTTCACCAGACACGCGGCTCCGCCAGCCCCCTGCTTCGTCCTGACTCTTGACCCGCTTACACACCCCAGTCTCCCGCCTCAGCCCCAAGCCACGGTCCACTGATGGGAAGTTCTTCCAAGGCCCAATCACAGGGAGCTCCAAGCTAAACGCCACCCCCACCAAACTCGCACACATTAACCAGGACAGTGACAAGGACAGTTAGTGTGACCCCAGCTACGCCTTTCTAGGCAAATGGGAGTTGCCCCTGTGTCATTAGCTGTGTGTAGGGAGGACCAGTGCCTGAGCCTTGCCCCGACCCCACATGCCACTGGCCTGCCCACTGCCCAGGGCTGTTCCAAGACAGCACCCCAGGGGGCATGGGCACCAGTAAGGCCAGTGGGACCCAGATCCCCTTCCCAAGAGCACCACTAGCACCCCACAACCCCAGCAGGCTGAGGGCAGCCACTCTGGACAGCACTTTATTGATTTCCTTAGACCCCTGGGCAGGATTGGCACAGTCTTGGGCTGCTGGCACCTTCCACCAGCATTGGCCTGTGCCTGGTCTGCCATCCCTGAGCAGGGCAGGAGGGAGCCCCATAGGGGCAGAGAGGGCCTCCAGTGGGGAGGGGGAGGCTGGGAGGAGGCAACGGACAGCCAAGTCCCCCTCCCAGGCACACAGATAGGGGATGGGCTCTGGCTGTGGGCAGTGAGGTGAGAGGTGGCAGTGAGGACTCGCTGCAGAGCCGCTCAGGCTCCGGCCACCGGGGCCTCGTAGTTGAGCACATAGTAGTCGTGGACGTACATGAGCACAGCCACAGGCTGCCCGATGATGAGCGTCAGCCACACGGCCGCATTGCCGTAGTTGCCCTGGAAGAAGCGGCTCACTATCCATGCCAGGGGGATCTGGGAACATAGTGACACGGGGTTACAGTCAGTTGGTCACAGTGACCACAGGGCTGGTGGCTCCCGGGGCATGGGGCAGAGGGTGGCTGAGGAGGAACGCTCACCTGAGCCATCATGGCCGTAAAGGCCCAGAGTCGGAACATGTGCAGGGGGATGCTCACCAGGTACTGCAGGGGGAGCGACAGAGGATCAGCCACTTTCTTGGGCCACACCCACCCTAAGGATGAGGCCGTGGTGCCTGTGGAGCACTGACCTCATGGAAGAAGGCCGAGGCAAAGAACACCCCTATCCTGGCTACCCACTTGCTGCTGCCCCGTCGAAGCATGGGCTTGTAGAAGTGCCTGTGGAGGGAGGGGGCGGTGGGAAGGGTGCCGGGCCGCACACGGAGCTGCGCGCCCGCCAGTTACGTTCCTGCCCACGCCCACCTGAGGCACCACTTGTGCACAGGGATGTTCCAATTCTGCCAGAAGTAGGTGACAGACTCAGAGTTCCTAGAGACGGACAGCAGCAGCGAGTGACCAACGGGCACCATGGCCCGGCCCCGCCCCCAGCCCCGCCCCCAAGGCCACACACCACCAGTCCCGGTAGAACTCCCGGTCTCCGAACTGCATGAGCTCGGCCACGGCATTCATGCAGGAGTGGAAGAACCAGTAGAAGAAGATGAGCCAGATGAGGTGGTTGGGGACCTGCAGTTGGGGGGAGGCAGGCACCAGGTTCCAGAACACCCCGCCTGCCGGCCTGCTTGCGCCCTGCCCTGCCCAGCCACGCCGCTCACCGCCAACTTCAGGAGGCGCTCGATGATGCGAGAATAATCCATGTCCTGCGGAGACCAAGCTTAGCTGACCCCCTGAGCCACACCCCCACCTGTCCCCCACCCCAGCACAGGAGAAGCCTACCCTCACCTTGAAGGGTTTCATGGAGTTCTGGATGGTGGGGACCATCCACTGCAAAAGAGGGCACAGCATCAGCTCCCTGGCCACACAGCCCCCGCTCCAGCCCAGCCTGGCCCCACGTACCTGCTGGATCAGCCCCACCTGCAGCTGAGTCAAGAACAGCTGAGGGAGGAAGCAGAGAGCAGCAGGCTGAGTCCCCCAGCCCAGCTCCTGGCAGACCCCAACCCTCAGGGGCACTACCTCCCTGCCCCCTGCCTCCATCCTCACCATCTCAAGGAGCCTGCGCAGCAGAAAGCGCTTTCGGATGCGGGGAGAACGGGGAAAGTTGAGCTCGTAGCACAGAGTGGGAACCAAGAGGAAGTAGTACAGATCTGAAAGGGCAAGGTGGGGCTAGGAGGCTGGCCCATGCTGTCCCTCCCCCGCTGCCCTCCAGCTGCGTCCCTGGAAGGGTCCTCACCGCGATAGGTCAGGTTGTCTGGATAGCTCACGGTGTTCGGGGAAGCTCCCCCATTGGCCTTCTTACCTGCAGAAGCTACAAGCAAGTGGGGGGGGGGGACGCATGAGGCCTTGCTGCTGGCCAGGTCTGGCCAGGTGGCAGGTGGCACAGGATCTAAGGCCCCAGCCCCAGGCAGCCCCTCACCAGACTTGGCCTTGGCCTTAGCTCTTCGCTCTCGGCACCACAGGTTGACCTCCCGGTAGGAGAAGAGCTTGAGGAAGAGGATGGTGTACACCATCAGAGCCAGCAAGGAGCCCACTGCGGGAGAGGCAGGCTCAGGCCACAGCCCTCCCGTACCGCCCACAGGAGCGCCGGGCCACAGGCACAGCCCCTGTGGTCGACCTGGGCCCCTCCCGTGGGCCGAGACACTTCCGGACGGGTGGGATGAGGGAAGGCACACACCTGGAGTGATGGACTTGAGCAGCAAGGCCACGGCAGCCGGAAAGCAGAGAATGGTGGCCAGGTTGACCACGTGCAGCAGCAGCCCTGCCTGCTCCGTCAAGGCACCCTGGTGGGGGAACAGGGGCAGCATGCTCAGCCAGCACCCCTACTTCCTGGGGATAGGCCACCAGGCCTGGGGCACAGGCCTTCCCAGGAGAGCTACACACAGCCTGAAACGCAGGCCTAATGAGGAGAGCAGACCTGTGGGCAGGGCAGGGGGCGTGAGGGCACTGCTTACCACTGCCAGTCGCTTCTCCACCTGGAATGCAGCCACAGCAAAGACGTTGGCCACTGAGGGTGGAAGTGCCATAGGGCGGTTCAGGTCCAGGTCAAGCCCTGTCCCCACCCGAGGCCCTCCCAGGCTCCCAGCTCACCAATAACAAGACACAGGGCGGGCCAGCTGTAGGGGTCCTTCAGGAACAGAGACACCACCTGAATGGGGTCCACCAGGATGCCATACCTGGGGATGGGGGGGGCGGTGAGGGCCTAAGCAGGTGGCGCAGGGCCTCAGGGGCGGGGCTGGGGCCCTAGGGAAGACACTCACTTGATGAGGTTTTCTAAAAATAACCGTGCATTGCTCAAGATCTGCAAGAGAGGAAGGGCACAGCCCTGTTAGCCCTGGCCACAGGGTACCCACCCCAGCACCTGTAGGGGCAGGAGCCCTGGGTCCAGGCGGCAACCCGCACCTGCAAACCCAGGATGCAAGCCCTGTCTGACCTGCACGCCCACCCTGAGACTCACCGCCCACCGCCCACCTCCCCTGACACAGAGGCAGAGACAGCAAGTCTCTCCCCGTTGGCCCCATCCCCTCAACACCAGATACTGGCATCTGCAGTGGCACAAAATGACCTGACGGCCAGCAGCCCTCATCTGTCCCATGGAGCTGATGATGGCTTCCAAGGCCCAAACCTGCCCAAGAACATACCCTGGGGAGTGGGGAGAAGAAGCTGACCAGAGTCTTAAGGGGCTCAGCGTCAGGCCTGGAGTGCCACCTGGTGCTCAGGCCCCTGCCCCTCTCCTGCTGTCCCCGTAGCACTCCAAGCCAGGAAACCTAGCCCCAGAGCAGCTTGGCTCTGGCCTGGGGCTGGGGCATGGCTTCCCTCTGCAGGCCCGAGAGTCTGCTCCTCCACCCCACACACACATCCCCGGCCAAGTGCCCCAAGCTCAGACCCTGGCCAGGGCTCGTGGTAGGTCCTGTGGAAAAGTGATGCTACCAAGGGGACATTCGTGGGTCCCCTGACCGCCTGGTAAGGGCTTCATACAAGGTGACATCAGGGCCCTGCCCTCCCAACCTGACCTCTGGCCTGGCCTGCCACCACGCCTGGTAGTGGCCTGTCCTAAGAGCCCACAGCAGGCAGGAGCCAGAGCTGCTAATGGGCAGCGCTCTCCTCAAGGCCCAGACAACGGCGGGACGCGGCAAGCAGCCCAAACATGGGACACAACCTCCTCCAGCAAAGGGGTGGTGGAGGAACCAGATGCAGGGGAAAGGTTTGGGGTCTGCGCCAAAGGGCCAGGAGGGCCCTGAGGGCTGCAGGGAACACACACTGCTGCTCAGGCCATCGCTCCAAATCCCGCCCAAGTATGGCCTCTAGAGGCCAAGGACATGACACCTCCTGAGGTGATATCAGGCAGGCACGTGGCCCACTATCCCCTTGCCTAGCCAGCTTCCCACCCAACCAGACTGTGTTGCCCCCCTCAGCTCCCTGGAGAGCTTCCTGGGGCCACAGGCAGGGAGGGTGTGGGTGTGCCTGGAGCCCCTTCCCCCCCACCCCAGGCGGAGGCAGCCATGTCAGGGCAAGGGTCAAAGGCCTCTGGCCACATTGGTCTGAGTGGTGGGGGCTGGGCCCAGACAGGAGCTTACCCCCTGCCCCACCCTGTGGGCTAGTCCCTTTGAGGCCCCGTTCCAGCTGTTTCTGAGCCAGGGCTGCTGGCCCCACCCCGACAAGGTGCCAGCGGGAACCGGGGCCCCAGAGGCAGGGGCTACAGCCAGACCACACGGTGAGGTACAGGCAAGGGCTGTAATCCCTTCCTGGGAGCAACCAAGGACCAAGGCTGTGGGAGAGAGGCCTGGTGCCTTCAGAGTCAGGGCCTGGGGCTGCCAGGCTAAGCCCAGGAGACATCAGCTAAATCCTGTCCCTCCCACCCCCAGGCCAGGACTACCAAGAGTTCCACACCCAGCAGGGCCATTCAGAACAGCAGAAGAAACTCTTTTGTGGACCCCCAAGACCACTCACACGTGCTTCTCCTGGGATTCAACAGGGACAAGAGTTGAGTGTGTGGCTGATGCAGGGACCATCACCACAGCTCTCACAACTCTCCCCCCGCCAGCCCTGCCTCACGCAACCCAGCCACATAAACTCTGACCCCCTTCCCCCAGAGGGCAGAGCCCTGACTACAGAGATACCTGCTCCCAGATGCCATCCTACTCACCAGCATCACCACACACCAATTCAGGATCCCACGGTAGTTGCTAAAGCCACTGTCAGAGCTGAACAAAGAATCTTGCAGGCGGTGGCACCTGGCAGAGCCGGAGACAGACACCATCATAAGCAGGGCTGGCGCTAGCCCGGCACCCCCAGGCTATGAGAACCGTGGGCAGGACCAAAAGCAGGCTCACTCCTCCAAGTCCAGGAGCAGGCCAGGGCCCAAGAGCCCAGCCAAGTTCAGCGCCTCAGGAGCCAACCTCAGGCCGTGGGGCAGGGCAGACCCCAGCCCCTTCCTCTGTCCAGCTCTCACCCATCCTGGCCCAGCAGGATGGTCCATGCCCCACCCAGGCCTCTCTTCTGCCCACATATCCTGCTCCCCATCTACAGTCACAGGAAGGCCAGGCAGGGACCAGCTCTGCAGACCACCCAGAAGCCTGACCTTCTGGGCAGTGGGCAGGGTCATGCAGGGTCACACCACAAACAGGAACAGCACGGCTGGCAGGGCCAGCCCAGGGCTACGTGGAGCCGGAGCACACCAGCCCAAGAGCCTGGCCTCACTCCCCACAGGCCTCTGGCTGCCACCAGGCACACTAGCTACAGAGTGGTGATGGGCCCACAGGAAGAGCCCACTCCGGGGATCTACAGGCCCACCTGGCAATACTGTACAGAAGTGAGGGCCTCACTGAGTCAGCCTATCCTACCCCTACACACTGAGGGGCCCCCACCTCAGAAAACCTCCTTCCTACATTTGGCCCATGCAGGTTTGAGTGTACACAGGGACCCAGGCCAAGGGCCAGCTGAGGACCTGGACTTGCAAGCACCTTCCCGGGGCCGGGGGCCCTGCCCTCATACGTTCATATAGCTTCCAATTGTTTCTTGATCATTTCTTTCTTTTCTTTATTAATTTTGTTTTGACATTTATTTATTTTTGAGAGACAGAGTGAGACAGAGTGCAAGCAGGGAAGGAGTAGAGAGGGAGGGAGACAGAATCTGAAGCAGGCTCTGGGCTCTGAGCTGTCAGCACAGAGCCCGACCCGGGGCTCGAATCCACGAACCGTGAGATCGTGACCTGACCCAAAGTCGCTCAACCGCCTGAGCCCCCCAGGCACCCCCTTCCAATTGTTTCTAAGTAATTATAACCTGTCCCAGCTCGGCCACAGGGCAAGCACTGTGTTCCTGGCCAGAGTGAGGGGGCCCAGAGGAGCCCACCCAGGTGCCAGATGCTAACCCCAAAGCAGGAAAAGGCAACTTCGGTGCCCATCCATGAGAGTTCCCACCTGCTGCTGGGGTGGGGGACACACAGGCAGACCTTTACATCCCTGCCTCAGCCTCGGGGAGACACAGAGGCAGAGGAGGGCAAGGCCCGGGCCCAGCTTCCGGCTCCCGGCCCTCTGTTTGTGGCCCCACCCCCACTCCCAGCCGCCGAGCCACAGGAAGCCCCACACAACATTGAGCAAGGCCTCTGGTTTTGTAAGTCGTGAGGCCGGTGACACACATCTCCACCTCCTGAGGCACCCAGGTAGAAGTGGGCTCAGGCGACACCACAGGGTCACTGCCGCACAGATGTCCTCTCAGGGCTGACCAGGTCGGGGTCGACCACAAAGTGAGGGGCCGGGAAGGCTGAGCCACTCTTCAGCAACCTTTAGCAAAGGCAGCGGCAAGGTCTGCGCCGCCCTCGGCCCGCCGGCCGCTTCCAGTCACAGGCCCGGCCTCCTTACGTCCACCGTCCCGGTCCGTCCTGGGCCTCACGGCGAGGCCGCCAGAAGCCCTCTTCCCCTGGAGTCTCCGCACCTGCTTCCCTGCAAGGCCGGCCCAGGCCCAGGGCCTCACTCCCCAGAGGGGACCGTCTCCGGGCCTGTCTGCTAGGCGGGGGCCTCCCCAGTCCTTGCGCCAAGTTTGAGTCCATCCACTTTCACTGGAAGTGTCCCAGAGTTCCCGTTGCCACAACCTGCCACGGCCATCTGCACGTTTCACAATGTGACCCCTTGCCCACTTTGGGCTACCAAGAAGACCATGCTGGCTTTATTTTCAGCAATCTCTAAGATGAAAACAGGGGTGAGAATGGGTATTGTTTTCGAAATCTGACACCAAATAATATTATAAAAGCTTTTTCAGATCCCTGTGTCAGGCTCTCAAGGCCTTCCCCAACCTGCCCACACCCACTCTCTAGGTCCCTCCACAGGTCTCCTGACCACCCCCTACCCCAGGCAACCCCATTTCTGCACAGGTCAGAGACCCAGGGAGGAAGCCCACCACCCACCAAAGCCCACAAGGCCCAGCCTGGCCGGCGCACCCAGTGGCACTGGACCAGAGGGCAGGCGGGCAGGATGTGGCCACAGTCCCCAGAGCTATCTTTGTCACCCTCTCCCCTGCCATCAGAGGCACCCACGCCTCTGTGTGCTCCAATAGCCCCACATCTGCTCCCCAGGGTCACTATAATTCATCACATGTGTCATCTCACTCAGCCCTCACATCAGCTTTGGGAGGTACATGCAAAGGGAAAACTAAGCCCTGCCAAAGTTCAAAACTTGCCCAGGGGCAGAGTCCTCAAATGTGGGTCACAACTGGGGACCCCATGGTCCAATTCCAGGGCCAAGGGGACCAAGGCGGGGGCAGGCTGCCAGCTCTCCTCCCAGCTGCCACTGCCGCAGCACTTCCTTCACTGGGCCTTGGGGCTGAGCCCCAGGGTGCAAGGTAAGGGGGCAGGCTCTGCACTTGGGAAGACCCTGGTGGAGAGGAAGAAACAGCCCAGGAACAAACACCCTGGGAGAGCCCTGAGACTCGAAGGCCCTGCCTGGAGTGCCCATGAACAGGGGGCCAGGTTGGCCTGGGCATGGATAATGTGGGGTGCCCTCTCCTTCCTGCCCCACAACCACACCTTGCATGGTCTGGAAGAAATGAGTTCACACCCAGAGCCTGACCCACCAGCCCAGGGCAAGGTGAGCAGGAAGTGTAGGGAGGGGAGGAGGCCTAGAGCTCAGGGAGTGAGAGGAACAGGGAGGGAAAGGCCATAAGCAAACAGGAGGCAAGACAGGTGTGAGGAGGCGGACAGGAAGGAGATGAGTGGGGGCCAAATCCCAGGAAGGCAGCCAGAGCAAGATCTGAGCCTGGCGGCCCTCTGGGCCCTGGGTCATCGCAGTTTGAGAAACAAGCACACAGCCTGCACAACCTGGAGACCAGAAGAGGACGGTCCTTGCCAGCTCCCTCCCCGCCCTGGGCAGGCCCACCCCTGCCATCTACCGGTCCTCTTCCCAGGGGGCCTGGGCTTGGAGGCTCCCCTCGCTGGGCCCAGCTCTCAGAAACACAGGACAGGCTTCTGGACAGCTGGCAGAGCAGGGAAGGGACTGCCCATTCTTGAGTGGCAACTTGGCCCAAGCCGGCAGTCCCCATCTTACACAAAAGGACCCCAACTCCTGCCACTTCTGGAGGAGATCTTGCCGGCCACACGCCTGCCTCCTGAGGGGCAGTGAGCAGAGGGGACTCTAGGACCTTCCTGTCCTTTGCAGCCTCCCTTAGCACCACCGTCCCAGGCCCCCAGGAAGCAGGCACCCCCTCAGTGAAAGCACCCTCCTCCGCCACAGTGCCTTCACGGACTCCAGGTCTGACCTTTGCTCACACTGCTCAGTGCTGAGATTATCTTATCTCTCAGGTGGACTGTGAGCACCCCAAGGGCAAGGACCCCAGCTGCCCGCGCCCATCTTCTCGGCACCGTGAAGGAAGTCTCTGTTCTGGGTTACTGAGGGAGCAAATCCTTGCCAACAGACTGACTAGTTGCCCACTTCCTCCTTGATAACCTGTAGCCCCACGGGCGCCCCCAAAGCCAGAACCCCGGAGGACACCGGGGCCAGACTGAAGGCCAGAAGGAGGAGGAGGAGGTTGGAGGCAGCTTGAAGGAGGGAGCCTTTCCTGTCCTTCCTGGTCGTCCCAATGAGCCCAGCTTGCTCCCCCAACCCCTTCCTACCAGACCTTCAGCTAAACTGGGTGCCTACCCATGGGCACTTCAGATTCCTCTCCTGTACCCCAACCAGCGGGTGGGCGTCCCAGTATAGGACCCAACTTGTTCTGACAACATAAGCAGGGCCCCAGCCCAGCTGGGCACTGGGCGAGGGAGGGACCAATGAGTCAGGGAGGGAGGAAAGGACTTCCCTCAAAGACAACTCTTGGGAGGGTCTGCAGGGATGAGAAAGACTCACAGTGCCCTGTACCGACCCCCAGGCTCCTGCCGGCTGCCTCCGCAGCAGGCCCACCCTGCTCCGGGAGCCCTGCTGCCAGCAAGGCACCTCTCACGACCGGCAGGAGAGACCTCCTCAACTACAAACCCCCTGATCCCATCCTCCTCCTTCCACACACAGAAAACAGGATTGTAGCAGAAGCCAGCCGGCCTCGGGATCAGCGTCCTGGGTTACCCTGAGGAAAGGCCTAAGGGCCCGCCTGAGGATGTGTACAGAGAGAGGGGCGGGGGTCTGAAAGCTGTACTGCCGCCCGCTCCCCTCTGCGCCCTACGTCGGTGACCTTGGCAAGCGACTCTCCACTCCTAGGCTTCAGTTCCCCCGCAGGGGCCCAAGGGAGGGAGCCCCTGCAGCCAAGTCAGGGAGCCAGGCTCTCCGACTCGGAGCCCGCGCTGCTGCGGTCACGCCCGGGGAGCTGGGGAGGGTCTCGGGCGGGGGTTAACGGTGAGACGCCTCGCTACCTCAGATCCCAGCGGCCGCTGCCCACGTCGGAGTCTCCGTCCTCGTCCTTGTCCGGGGCCGGAGCCAACGCCGGCTGGTCTCCCCCGGCGCCCGCGTCCCGCACCTCCTCTTCCGCCACGGCGGGCCCACCGCCGCCCTGGCTCGATGGCCGTGAACCAGTCCTCCGGC
>NC_043714.1:78088437-78095309 GCF_006229205.1 Suricata suricatta
GCTCCCTGCCGGACGCCGTAGCCCGCGCGCAGGCCCGGGCTGCCAATCAGCACGCGCGCCCCAGGGAGTCCGAAGCCGGCGGTCTGGTCGCTCTGGGAACCTCTACCCCGCCGACCGCGGCGGCGCGCGCCCATTTGTAGTCCGCGGCGGGCGCGAGGGGCATTCTGGGAGTCGTGGTCCCCCACCCCCGACCCCGCGCGCGGCACCGTGGGAGCCGCGCGCGGCGCACGCTGGGAGCCACCGTCGCCGGGTTCGGGAGGGATCCTGCTTGCTGGCGTGCGGCCCGAGACGAGGCCTCTGCCCCGCGGGCCTCAGCGTCTCTGCGGAACTCGTCAGGCTTCCTGGCAGCTGCGGGCCGCCCCTGACCGCTTGCCTGCTTCTTACCACTCTGTAAACACAGGTTTCGTCATTCCTCAGCCCTGGCGCGGAGTGTGGGGCGTATATTACGGAGAAATGCCTCTTGCGTTACCGCCCGGCCGCCCAGGCCGTTTCCCTGGGGACTCGCCTCGCCCACCACCCAGCGTGTTGGTTCCGGAGCACACGTCGCGGCGCAGTTGTGCACTATGAGCCCTCTGGTTACCATCGCAGAAGCACCCTCTTTTCCTCGGCCTAGGTTGTTCCAACAAGCGCCAGACTGAAAGATGGAGCAGGAGAAAGTTCCCAGGCCCCGTGTCCCTGGGACGCCCGCCCCGCCCACTGACCCTCCCTCAAGGTGCCCAGCAAGGACAGGGAAGGTGCAGCTCGCATCCCAGAGAGGTTATGCTGTGGGCGCCTCCACCGGCCCTCCTTGCACCCACATCCGCAGACTTACCGGGCCTCCCTCATTTCCACTCAGGCTAGTTTTGCCAGGGCGTGTGGAGCCTGGAATGTCCGATGGGGGGGACCCAGAGGCTTCCGTGTCTGCACACCTGCACTGTGCAACCGGCTAGCGAGCAAGTGCGCCTTCCACCTTAGCTTGACACACATCTTTGCATAAGGCATGGAATGTGAGTACCCTGGATTTCAGAGTGTGAGGTTCACTGCAGGCTCAGGGAGGGTTTGCCCAGCCGCAAAATGCATTAGCCATTCATTCCCAAGGTGAGCAGGACCAAAAAGAGCACCTCCTAGAAGCAAATAAACTGAGAGCTTCAGCCTCAAATTAGTGGCCCCTCTGTGGACTGGCCACTGCCTTTCCTACTGGCACAGCCCTGTTCCACCACCTTCACCACAGTGACACATTCCTGTCACCACTGAGCCATCTGGGACTGATATCAGCCTGGCATCCCTACCTAGCAGGCTGGAGCTACCTGGCAGGTGTCTTCGAGCAACCTGCTAACGGGCTGCCTTGACAGGGGCAAGAGAGCCGCTCCCACATGCCCACGCAGCTCAGCCTCGGTGAGTCAGGATCAACCTTGTCTCCTATCCAGTCTTTCAGAACTTTGATCTGTTCGTTGGGTGGCCTGGGCCAAGCAGAGCTAGGCCTTTCTGAGTACTGATCCTAAGGGAGGGCGAACAAAGGAGAGGATCCTCTCTGGAGCTAAGCACAGAGGAGTGAGCCCTGGGAGCTCTGCCACACACGCCCACATGTCTCTGCAGGCCTCTGGCCATGCCATCCTTCAATAGAGCACCAAGAACTAGAGGGCCCACCCAGGCTGGCAGAGATTGATGACTCAGGCTTTCAGTAGGCCTGCAGAGGCTGACTGCGGTAGTCAGTGATGAATGACAAGTCATGTGGGAGGCGGCTGCCTGTGCCCGTGTACTGGCTCCAGTCCGTTGGCTGGCAAATGGCGGTGGGAGTGAACTGACCAAAGTAGACTAGGGGTCACCAGGAAGGAAGGACCGGTCTGGTGGGTAACTGGTGGGACAGCCAAGGTTCTGGCACTGGAGTTGAGCAAGAGGAAAGCTAGGCATCAAGTTAAGAAACAAGCATGGGCTGAGAGAACACCAGTAAGGAGGAGTCTCAGTACTGGCATGGGCCGGGCCTGGAGGGGCACGTGGCCTGTGAGAGAGCATGGCTAGGCCTTGGGAGGGAGAATGGGCCAACACAGCAGCTTTAGAATTCCCCCTCTCCCGGAAGTTCCAGGTACCTTAGGATCCAGGGAAAAATGAGGCCCAGGATGCCAGGAGAGAGGGGAGGGAAAGGTTAAGGTAGGTGAGGTTGCTTGGTGACAAAGGTGTACAAGAGGGGTAGTGGAAGAAAGCTTAGTGGAGATTTCGCTCCCAGGGGCAGCAACTGATTAAGGGACTAGAGGCCAGGAGCCTTGAAGGCCTGGCTGAAAGAGGTTCAGTTTAGAACCTCAACCTTTGGCTGAGGTGCCACAGGCAGGCCACTGAGGCCTGTGAAGGGTGTGGCCAGCCAGGAGACGTAAGACATGGTGGTGGTTAGCAAACTAAGCTGCCCATTCTCCGGGATGCAAAGTCCTGTCCGTGGAAATCTATGGAGACTGAGGGTGGACTCATTCCAGGCCTAAGGGAGGCAGCTTTCATCCTTCCCCTCCCACTGCCCCTCAGGGTCCTAGAGAAGCAGGAACAGCCAGTCTGGACCCAGAAGCTGGGAAGCAATGGGCATTCTCCCTGCCGTTGGTACCCACGCAGGTATGACTCCAGGGGTAGGTTGGGTGAGGTACTCGATCAAGGCTTATGTCAAAGACAGGCTGAGTCATAATGTGCACATTTGGTGAAGATGCTTACCATAGCCTAGAGACAGTGAGACTCAAGGACGCCTGACCTCTTCCAATAACAGGGGCTTTCACTTCTGAGGTTTTTTACTGCTGACAGTGCTCCCCAGAAGAGGGTGCCCACCTGCATGTGAGCCCCACCCTGAATAGCCTACCAGCTGACACCCTTCTGAAGGTCAGGCTCCCCTGCCATCCAACCTGTTGAAGTCTCGGCAGACCTGCCTCTGCTGGGGTTCAGACAGCTGGCTCTGGGATGACCTGGTTTGACTACATGTCTCCAAAGACGCTGGGCCTCTCAGCTCACACCTGCCAACCTGAGTGAGTATCAGGGGGCATTGCTGCGGCAGGGGGTCCCTGTTCCTGGCCTGTCCCTGACCAGCTCAGTCCCGCCCCTCATCTCAACTTGATTTATCCTGTCTAGAGCTTGAGGACTGTGGGTGGCTATGGAAGCCTCTCTGTCCCCTGGGTGGCCCCTCCCCAAGAAGCAGCACGAGTCAGCTGTCCCTGGAGACCTCCTCAGACAGTGGGGGTCAAGATGTGGGCAGCAGGAAGAGGTCAGACCTTGCACCCTCTGCTGTCCCCATTTTCTCCTCTGGCATTGAGGAGGGCTTGTTGATGGCTATCAAGCCTGAGGAGCAGCAGGAGCCCCTATGAGAAGAGTAGACATACCTCTGCAGGCCCTGCGATACCTACTCTGGTGATTCTAGATCACTCCTGAGCTGGGCTGGAATTCAGGCTGGAGATCCTTAGCTCCCCCGGTACCTGGCACAGAGCAGATTAACCTGCCAGCAGCTTTGCCTTGCGGGGGGGGGGGGGGGGACGGTTCTCCCATAGGTTGGCCTGCCAAGCTGGCCCTGCCATGGGGCAGAAGATAGTCTTCCCGTGCAAGGGGACAATGCCACACCCTACCAAAAGGTAGTGATGTGACCCCAGACCTGTATGGGCACCTGCCACTCCCAGCACGGGGCCTGCGCCAGCCTTGCCTCTGGGACGCAGCAGGGCTGGGAAGACGCCCCCCAGACATTCCAGCGCCTCACCCCCACCCTCCCAGCATGGGCCCAGCACTGGATACATCAACCCAACACTCCAAGTTCTATCAAGAGTGGCATTTATTCTCCTCGTGGAGGTGCGGCGCTCCGGGGAGCTGGTGCTATTGTGCTTAGGAAGGAGGTCTGTCCGTCCGTCCGTCTGTCCGGCCGGCCCAGCCCCAAACGGGGGCGGAAGAGGGGCGCGGCCCGAGTAAAAATCCCGGCCTGTTCCGGGTGGGAGTATGTACAAGGCGGCGGGGCGCAGGCGGGGGTGGGGGCAGGGCAGGCCGGCGGCCGCAACCCCCACCCGAGGGCCCCCGCATCTCGGGCCCTACTCGTAGAATCAGTACAAAATAGGTGCTACCTAAACGTTCCTTCTACCTGAATTCGCTAAGTCGGTTATTGTGCTGCTTAGTTATGGGGGCGGGAGGGGGCCCATGGCTTTCCACGGCGGCGGGGTGTAGGGAGAAGCGGGAGACCCTGGCCGGCCCATGGCCCTCTGGCCTTCTCCTTAAGTAGGTAGACAGGCTTGTGGGGGCTAGGTGGGGCGCCTGTGTGTGCGTGTGCATGCGGGTGTGCCCAGCACAGGAGGGCAGGCCCCAGCTTGGGAACCGAGTGGACACAAGTTGTGGTATAGAGGGTTTTGGATATGGGCCCTGCTGGGCCGCGCTCTCAGACTGCTCCTGCAGGTGCAGCTCGGCAGCAGCTCGGTGCCCACTGGGATGGCGCTGACCAGGTCATACACTGCAGTGTGCACCTTTTGTCTGGCCTGGGGCCCTGGCCCCACACAGCAGAGCCCAAGTGGCCAGGAGATGGAAGGACTGAGAGTCAGTATGGGTGGCCCTGGTCGCGCTGGGCCTTGGGGGCCCTGGGTCTGTGCCACCTGAGGGGAGAACGCCAGGCCCGAGTCAAAGGTAGAACCCAGCTGCACCCAGCACTGGACCCGGGGACGGGTGGGGAAGAGGTAACGAGGATGCAGGGTTGGGTCTAGGGGCCAGCCTTTCTCTGCATGTGCGGCCCTCCTGGGCCCACCCAAACCTGATGGACGCCTGTCACGAGCCTGCAGCCGCTGCATCCCTGGCCGACTCTGCAGCGGGCCTGGCACATAGTAGGTGCCCAATGAACAGTTGGTGGGTAATGGATGACGAAAGGAGGGGTCTTGGGGGCAACCACTCCGCCCCTGCCCCTGTAACCATTACACCCGCAGGGCTCTGCCGTGGGGGAGTAGGGAGGAGGAGGGGAAGAAAGTCTGCGCGTCCGGCCCCGCGCAATGTCCCTGATCTAGGGGCCTATGGGGTGGATAGGGCAGGGGGATACCTGATTCTCAGTAACTCTAGAGGCGGCGGCAGCTTCGCATGCAGTGCGCATTATTGCTCTATAGTCGGCATCGGACTAACTAAGAGGGAGAGGGAGCGGGCAGCCCCGGGAAGGGACGGGAGGAGGGTTGGGGCTGCATGCAGTGACGTCACAAAGGCGGCGGCCAATGGGGCGGGCCCTTGGGGCGGGGTCGCCGCCGAGGCTTTGGCATAGACGGGCGAAAGTTGGCAACAGAGTGGGGGCGGGGCCTGGGGCTCGAGGGTGGGGCCCAGGTGGGGGCGGGGTTCGGGGGCGGGGAAAGTGATCCCGGACATCCCAAGCCCCGGGCGTCGGCGGGGAGGATGGGGGCCTCAACGCCCCTTCCCTGACCCGAGTGCAATCCGTTCATAAATAAAACGTACAAATACAGAGAGAAAGAAACCCGACGCATCCGCAACCCCCCCCCAGGGGGCTTTACCCGCAAAGCGAATACAGAGAGGTGTGTAATGGGCCGTGCCCAGGCCTGCCTGCCGGGCCCCAGGATCCGTCCTCCAACACCAAATGCCCGGGGACGAGGGAGAGGGCCCCGGGGCAGGGCGGGAGTGGGGTCTGAGGAGGTCGGATAAGTCCATGCGATTCGATATGCGTCATTATTATTCGTTATGAAGGACAGAGCCCGGGAAGCTGGGCTGGAAGAATTCGGATTTGGCAGAGGATGCGGGGCGAGGGTGGGAGAGCGGCTTGGACTGAGGCCCCAGAAAGAACCCGAGGGAGAGGGGTGCCGCCGTCCGCCTCCCTCCCCGATCCCCAACGCGTCTATCACTCCTGGGGTTCAGCGAAGACTGAGGAGTAAGGACGCCTCTGCAGGCTCCTCCCTCCTGCTCCTCCCCCGGTCTGCTCCCTGGACGTCTAGGCCGCAGGCCTGGCCCTTGGAAGGCTTGGGAAAGGGATGGGGAAGACCTGAGTCTCTGCGACGCGATCCAGGGGAGCAGAGGAGGGAGGAGGGGGGTGCTCCCCACCTCACCCCACCCCCGTCTTCAGAGACCTAACTCGGAGATGAGGCTCGGTTCTGGGTCTCCTCGACCCTATTGCTGGGAAAAAAGCCTGGGGCACCCTGGAGGGGAAGGGAGGGGGTTCGGGGTGGGTCTCCCCTCAGGACCCTATTGCTTGAAGGGGCCGACAAGGCCCCTGGCGGGCGGGGCGGGGCCGGGCCCCCTCCCTCTATTGCTGTGAGGAGGGGCCCGCCCTCCGCCCCCCGCCCCCCCTCCCCCCCGCCTGGGCGCTGGCGGAGACTTCCCTGGGGGCCCGTATTGCTGAGAGCCGACCCGGCTAGGCTGGCGGAGGCACCGCCGCCCTAGGCCTGCACGGGGCTGAGCTGCGGCGAAGCGGCGGGCGCCTGGGCCGCGGGGCCACCACCGCCAGCGCCGCCCTTGAAGCATGCAGACTCGTAGTGCTTGTTGAGATAGGACTTGAGCGCGAAGCTCTTCTTGCAGCGCTTGCACTGGAAGTGCTTGAAGGCCGAATGCGTCTGCATATGCGCGCGCAGGTTGGAGCGGTCTGCGAAGGCCTTGCCGCAGTGCGCGCAGCCGAAGGGCTTCTCGCCGGTGTGGGAGCGCATGTGGCCTTGCAGCAGCCAGGGCCTCGAGAAGGCCTTGCCGCACACGCCGCACTTGTGGCGCAGGTCGTGCGTGAGCAGGTGCATGGCCATGGCCGGCATGGACACGTACACCTTGCCGCACGTCGGGCAGCGCCGCGCCAGCTGACTGTCCAGGCTGCGGTGCGTCTGCTTGTGGCGGCTCAGGTTCGACGACGTGGCGTACGTTTTCCCGCACTCGCCGCACGCGTGCCGGCCCCCTGCGCCGCCGGCCCCGGGCCCCGCGCGCGCCTCCGT
>NC_043714.1:78095409-78096928 GCF_006229205.1 Suricata suricatta
CTGTGTGCCACTACATGGGACCATGTGACTCTGAGGCTGCTGTGCACCCATGTGACTGGTGACCCCGGCTGAGAGTGTGTCCAGGGTGGCTGCATGTGTGACCCTGCATGAGGAGGTGGTTTGCCGGGATCTTCGAGCAACCCACCCTGTGAGGGCCCTCCAGGGGTGGCTGTGGCTGGGAGGCTGGGTATAACCCCGAAGAAGCCGGAGGCTGCATTGTGTGGTTGTGTGACTCTGAGATTGTGAGATTTGTCTTGTGCCTTGAGAACAACTGCAGTTACTGGCATGAATGATGCTGCCTGCCTGGAGCTTGTCCCACTGATGGTGTCCCCTTGTGGAATGCCCCAGCACTCTCCAACACAGTGGCTCCCTGGTCACTTGTCCTGAGGCTTGGGAAGGCCCCCACAAGGGGTTAGAGCCCGGGGGAAGAGGGCAATGTGGAACAAGGTAGGACCCAAGGGTGCAGGATGACCGAAGGGAGTTGGGGAAGAAGAAGAGTGGATGGAGGAAGATAAGGCTGGAGCTGGAAGGGGGTCAAGTTCAGTGAGTAGTAGGAGACCTGGGAGGTAAGAAGGAAGTGCTAGAGGGGGTAGGAGGGTCTGCTGGAGGAAGAAGTCTTCAGGGCTGGTTGGGGGCCCTAGGGGACCAAGGAGGGGCAACATCAAGGCAGGGCGAGAGTTCTAAGTGCCAAAGGGAAGAGCAGGTGGAAACCTCGAGAGGCGGGAGCGACGGGGTCCCTCGGTGGGCGGTCCTGGCTTTGTGCGCTGCGGGTCCGCAGTGTGTTGCATAATCAGGGAAAACTGCTGAAGTGGGGAGAACCCGAGGGGGAGGAAGGGTGGAAGAAGGAGGGCGAGGGAAGCGCCACCCCTCCCCCCTGACCTTGAGGCTCCGAGGGAAGGGGGGCAGCCGCGCCCGAGGATGCGCTTCTTTCCTCCCCCTGTGAGGGTGGGGCCGGCGGGCGGCGGGGGCGGAGCTGGGGCCCGGCCCAGTCTCATCTCTCCTCTCTTCTCTTCCCCTCCCTGCCTCCTCCATCCTCCTTGCCCCGCGGTACCCCGGCCCCTTCTCCTTTGTCCTTTTTCTTGTTTCCCTCCTTCCCGGACCCCGTGTCTCCCGCCACCTGCCCGTGTGTATCTCGCCCGCTGCCCGGTTCCCCTCCCTCTGTGTCTGCCTGTCTGTCGGCCTCGGCCCTCAGGATACCTCAGCGACTACGCGGGGCCCGCCTCCGTCTACGATGGCGATGCCGAGGCCGCTTTGCTCAAAGGGCCGTCCCCAGAGCCCATGTACGCGGCGGCCGTGCGTGGAGAACTGGGCCCGGCGGCCGCGGGCTCGGCACCGCCTCCCACCCCGCGCCCAGAGCTGGCCACAGCCGCGGGCGGCTACATCAACGGCGACGCGGCCGTCAGCGAGGGCTACGCGGCTGACGCCTTCTTCATCACCGACGGGCGCTCGCGCCGTAAGGCCGCCAACGCCGCCGCTCCCTCCACAGCCTCCGCAGCAGCTCCCGACTGCGACGGCGGAG
>NC_043714.1:78097028-78114228 GCF_006229205.1 Suricata suricatta
GCAGCGGGAGCGTGCATGCGGGGGCGCGCCGGGAGTGCGGCTCTGAGAGCCGCGCCGCCGGCTCCCCGCGCCCGGCTTCCGCCTGCGACTCGCCCTTGGAGCCAAGCGAATGTGGGTGTGAGTGAGCTGGCCCCGCGCAGAGGGCGCGGAGGAGACCATGGCCCCCTTTGTGGCGGTGGCCGCGGTTGGATATTCATCTTGCGTGGCAGGAGTCCCCGAGGGGCGAGGGCGGTGCGCCGCCGCCCCCTTATCGCGGAGCTGCAGCAGGCGAGGCCCGAAGTGGGGGCGGGGACGGGCCCCCCCCCACCTCGGGCGAGACTGCCGTCCCGGCTCGCTCCCAGGGGGGGCCGGGCTGAGGCACAGCCGGAGGCGCGGAGCCAATTAGCATTTTGATTGCGGGTTTGGGGGCCCATCTGGACCGAGGCCTAATTACCGGGCAAACCCTCCGGGCGCTGGAGGAGCGTGGCCGGCGCAGTCCCATCACCAGCACCGCCCCTCCACCCCACCCCACCCCCGGCCGTCTCCTCCTGGACGACCCGTCCCTAGCTCCTTTCTGTCTACATCCCTGTCCCCTCTGCCGGTCCTCGTCGCCCTGTCGCCGCAGCCTTGTCCTTGCATTTCCCCTACCCCTTCCCTCATTCTTTCACTCAGCTACCTGACCTGTCCTTCTGTCCACGTCTTCTGTGCCCGTCTTTCACCTTTTTCGTCATTTTTCTATCCTTCCATCCAATTTCTCCATCCCTCCATCCCCTAGCTCGCCGTCTGCATCCTTGCCTCTCTGTCAATTTCCCCGCCCCCCTTGGCTCCAAACCCTCTTGATGGACAGGGCATCAGAGCACAGACACATGTGTCCCATGGCCGCGTGCTCCCGAGGGGACTATCCGGGCAGCCCTTGATCACTCTCATTTGGGTGGAGCCCGAAGCCCCTCGGGACGTCTGGCGGGGAGGGGCAGGTGGGCCCAGGCCTTGGCCATCAGTCCACAGTGGCCGGGGTGTACAGCACACATGCGGCCCAGGATCAATTACTTGGGTCTCCTCGCTCCACCTCCTTTCCAGCACCCCTCCCGCCCCTGCCGACATCCCCAAGGTCACTGGGTTCCAGTCCTGGGGTCCTGCTAGGAGAGATAGTGATTCTCACCCTTGTGGAAAGTGTTAGCTCTCCTCCACTGGAGGCCATCCTCAGTTTCTCACTGGCGGGGGGGGGGGGCTTTGTTGCAGGACGGGGCACGGTCCAAGGCCAGGGTGCTTTGGCTCCCAGAGGACCCCGGCAGTTGAGATATACTCTCACTGTCAGGGTCTTAGCACCCAGGGTGCTTGGTCTCTCCACCCTGTCCCCACAGAGTCTCTGAGGACCAGAAACTGTTCTCTCTGACCTCCAGCCTCTTACCTATCTGGGATGGGGGGATGTGGTATTGGTTTTATGTCCCTGTGCTTCTGGGTGTGCCACCTCCAGCCCTGCGTGCAGGTCCCATGTTACCAAAAGGCCAGGCTTCAAAGGAGAGACTCACAGTGTTATGCCCCTAGCACCCTCCGCTCCCACAGAGCTGGGGGACCTGTATGTGCTCACTTGTGGGCCCTGTGGTCATGCTCTCACCGCCTCCACGCTTGTAGAGCTCCAGCCCAGTCCTGTCTAGCCGAGAGGGCCCTCTCCTCCTTCAGGATCCCTCTCCCTGGCTGCCAAGATCCCACCCTGGTTAGGAGCTGCTTTTGGTCTGGCTCCTTGGCACCCAAAACCCTCTTTCTCAGCCTTCTTTTCTGTAGAATGGGGGAGGGGTGTTTGTCTACCTGGAAGCCAGTTTGGATCCTGTGTGCATAGTGGGCTGCCCCTAATCTGCTCATTCTGGCTCAACCCCCAGTTTCCCATCTGTGAGGAGAGACTCACAGCTCGGAGCGTCTACTCTCCACCTGCTCCTAGAGCCCGTGGTCCAGCCCGGGACACAGATGCCAACCAGCAAGATGAGTAGACCAGGTAACGTCTCAGACTGGGAGAGCAGGAAGGCGCAGACACTAGGCCTGGAAGACGGTTGTGTGCTTTGACCTCCATTCCAGAGGAGATGGGATTGCATATCTTTGAGGGGCAGTAGGGAGCCCAGTAAGGATAAGCAAAGTCGTTGGGTTTATCCAGGTTTGGGCTTTTGCCAAGTGAGCTTCTGAAAGGGGAATCTGAGCCAAAGTGGTGTGCGAGGGAGAGGTGGCAGTAATTGTGGCATGTAAACGGAGGGAGGAAGAGGTAAGGACATGACAGCTCGGGGGTTCTGGAGTTCTGGGATCAGCGTCTGCAGGACTGAGCTGGGGCAGGTGATGGTCTGAGAAGCAGGTGTTGAGCTGAAATGCTGGGAGGTTAGACTGGGGGGCAGGGCATTGAAGGTGGTCACGAGAATGTTGAGGCCACCAGGAATTCAGACCTGAGGTGGTGATGGGGCGATGCCCAGAGCAAGGGCTGGTGTGGGCAGCGGGCACAGCTGATGGCTCACATCAGCTAGGACTCTTAGAGAGAGGAGTGGGGAGGGGGCTGCAGGCCACAGCAAGGAAAGGGGGCTGAGGTTGGGAAGAGAAGGCTGGCGAGAAAGGAGCAGTGTGGAGGGGATCTGGGGTTCTCAGGGGAGAATGAAGGCCCAGCAACAGGGCTGAGGTCATTGGTGGGAGGCATTGCTGGTGACTGACTGGATTCCAGAACAGGTGATTGTACTAGGTGAGGCTCATGAGGTCAAGGGCATGAGGCAGGACAGGGTCCCTGCTGGGCCAGGAGCTTTGGAGCTACAGGGGAGAGGTGAAACCACAAGGCAACTAAAAATGTCTACTGAAACAAAGAGTAAATATCAAAGTAGCAGGAAATACAGTATTTGTATAACGGAGTTAATATTCTGATTATGGAATAGTTGCTATAAATGAACTCTACAGAGCAAAGATGCTGAGACCATCCAGGGCTTAATAGGCAACTTACTATACAACACATAAGAGACCCAACCCCCAAAAAATCCAAATTAAAAAGGATGGAAATTTCAGGGTTTTTAAAAATGTTATTATTATAGGAAATATCAGATGTACACGACATGGCAGAAAGTCATATAATGATGAGTCCACATGTGGCCGTCACCACCATCACCCAAGACAGGCTCACCGCCAGTCTGGTTTCTTTTCTGCCCCCTTCCTTCCCCCAAATCCCCGATGTCATATCACAAAATGCCACTTTTCTCTTAGCAAGTAAACAGTACATGAGCGCACACAGTGGCCCAGGAGTTGTGTGAGGTGGCCTCTGCCTCCTGCCCTCAGTTGACCCAGCTTGAGCTGGGGGCACCAGATGCAATTGGGCACTGCCTCCTTCTAGCTTTAGGAAGGATGTCCCCTCAGCCGCCTGTGTTTAGGCCCATCAGAGAGGCCAGCAGCCCTAAGCGACCGAGGTCCTACTTTGTTCCAAGAGGTCCAACTGCCTGACCTGCTCAGACCCTTTGGCCTCACTTCAAGCCTGAGACAGAATTTCTGTACAGTAAAATGCCACAGGTGTGGAGTTCTTTCAGTTTTTTTTTTAATTTTTTAAATTTATTTTTGAGAGACAGAGAGAGACAGCACAAGCAGGGGAGGGTCAGAGAGAGAGGGAGACACAGAATCAGAAGCAGGCTCCAGGCCCTGAGCTGTCAGCACAGAGCCCGACACGGGGCTCGAACCCACAGACTGTGAGATCATGCCCTGAGCCACCGAAGCCAGATGCTTAACCGACTGAGCCACCCAGGCGCCCCAAGTTCTCTCAATTTTAACAAACACAATTGCTCTTTTAACCAATGCCCTTATCAAGACACAGGAAACTTCTGTCCCCCTCCAGGACAGTTCTTTAGGGGATTTTAAAGGAAACTTGAGAGGGAAAGGGGAACAGGAGAGGGAGCCCTGGGTGGGAGAAGTGCAGGGAAGAGAGAGTGACCAGTGGGGAGGCTCTGGGAGCAGTGAGCAGGCTGTGTTCCTTAGAAGCTTGGCATGGGGTGACCTGGCACCTTTGTAGTTCTCAACCCAGTATGGACCTTCCTTCCCTCACATCCCTGACCTCCCCCTCAGGTTGCACACTTTCAACATTTGCTCTAAACACAGAGGAAGAAAAGACTGAACAGAAAGAGGAAGAGCAGGACATTAGTGGCTTGTGGCATAACTTCACTTGGCCTAATATATATGTGATGGGATCCCAGGAGGGAGGAGGGATTGGGGGTAAAATTTAGAAATGATGGTGAAAATGTTTCCAGATTTGATGAAAATTACAAAGCTACAAACCCAAGAAGATCAACAAGCCCAAAGCATATGTTACAGGAAGAAAACCACATGAAGGTACATCATTATCGAAGGATAAAGGGAAATATTAAAAGCAGCCAGCCAGGGGTGAGGGAGGAATCAACACATGCTATGTACAAAGGAGCAAAGATAAGGATGACAATAGCTTTCATGGAAATAAAGCAAGACCTAACCTAGAAGACAGCGGAGCAATATCTTTAAAGTGCTGGAAGAGGGGCACCTGCATGGCTCAGGTGGTTAAGTGTCTGACTTCAGCTCGGGTCATGATCACACGGTTTGTGGGTTTGAACCCCGTGTCAGGCACTGTGCTGACAGCTCTGAGCCTGGAGCCTGCTTCAGATTCTGTGTCTCCTTCTCTTTCTGCTCCTCTCCCTGCCCCTCTCAAAAATAAGTAAACATTAAAAAAAATTTTTTTAAAGTAAAAAAAGGCTGGAAGAAGAACATTCCCAACCTAGAATTCTATACCCAATGAAAATATCTTTCAAAAACACAGAATAGACTTTTCAGACACCCAAAAGCTGTAAGAATTCATCACCAGCTGACCCACACTACAAGAATCCTAAAAAGAGTCCGACAGACAGAAGAAAGGGACAGACAGAAGAAAGGGACACCAAATGAAAATCTAGATCTCCACAAAGAAATGAAAAGTATGGAAATTGTAACTAAGTAGGTAAATATAATAACTTTGTTTCTGGGTGCCTGGATGGCTCAGTCACAACTCTTGATCTTGGGATCATGAGTTCAAGCCCCACATTAGGTGCAGAGATTAGGTAAGTAAATAAAACTTTAAAAATTTGTTTTGTTTCTTTTTATTTAAAAGATAAGCAAATGATTAAATAGAATTAACAATGTGTGTGGGATTTATAACATATATTGAAGTAAAATGTATAGCTAGATAGAATAGTGTTCGGGTGGGGGAAATGCAAGAACAAGAGGAAAGTTCTACAGCTTAAGCAAAGCGGCAAAGTCACTGGGATCTGGGCTGTGATAAGGTATAATGATGTATCTGTAAAGAGTGAAGAAATGAAAACAGCACAAGAGTTATAGGTAGGTAATAAGCCAACAAGGAAAAGAAATCATACAAATTTCTCACAAATCCAGAAGGCAGAGAAAGAGGTAAAGGAAAGCACACAGCAAGATGGTAGAACTGAAGTCAACCATGTCAGTCATCATATTAAATGTAAATGAGGGGCCTCTGGGGGGCTCAGTCAGTTAAGCATCTGACTTCGGCTCAGGTCTTGATCTCACGGTTCATGGGTTCGAACCCCGTGTCGGGCTCTGTGCTGACAGCTAGCTCAGAGCCCAGAGCCTGCTTCAGATTCTGTATCCCCTCTCCCTCTGACCCTCCCCTTCTTGAGCTGTCTCTCTCTGTCTCTCAAAAATAAAACGTAAAACCATTAAATGTAAATGATCCGAGCACCCCAACTACAAGGCACAGGCTGTGTGGAGGCATGAAAACAGCAGGGCCAATTATATGCTGCCACCAACAAGCCCATCCTGAATATAAAGAGAGGTTAAAATCAAGATGGGAAAAGTTATGCCACATAAGCACTGAAGAAGGCGGGAGTGGCTGTGTTCAGACCTGACAAACCAGATTTCTAAATAAAGAATGTTGCCCAGGATTGAGAGGAGGGTTATTTCAAAGAAGGCTAAACTTATGGCAAAAGCTGTGCCAGGACCACGTCCTGGCTGGGAAGAAATGACATCCTGACACGTGGGAAGGGGACAGCTGGACATCTTGGATTCCTAGAGCCCCTGATCTGGGCCTGCAGAAGTGCTTCTTCTCCTTGAAGAGGTGCAGGGACCATGCCCCTTTCAGACCTCAGAGACACCTTTCGAGTCAGTCCCCATTTCCTACCACAAAGCCTGTGGCTCGAATGAAAGTCAGCCTGACCCATCCCAGCACATACTGTGGGCATGGAAAGGGGAGCAAGCGCTAAATCCCAAAGGAGCTATAGCGGGTTAGAGTGTTCTCCAGAAGAGAGGCCCAGGAGGGGGTGTACTACTGAAGTGCGACACACCTGTCCCTGCTGGCAGGCCACGTGGGTCCAGGAATCACAGGGCGAGAGCACATGTGGCTCGCCACCACCCTCCCAGCAAACCATCGGGAGCTTGGGCTCTCGGTCCGCACAGCTTCAGGGTCAGTCCCACAGGATGAGCGCTTCTGCCAGGGACTCAGGTACAGTCCCACTGAGCTGAAGGCCGCGGCTGCTCCCAGGGCACTCAGATTGAGGAGGCTGGAGAAAGTGGACCCACATTAGCAGAAAAATCAGTGAGACAGTTGCCTACCGTCACGTGGAGATAGAAAATGTACTTTTTAAAAAATATTTTATTTTATTTTTGATTCAGAGAGAAACAGAGCATGAGAGGGGGAGGGGCAGAGAGAGAAGGAGACACAGGACCAGAAGCAGCCTCCAGGCTCTGAGCTAGCTGTCAGCACAGAGCCCGACGCAGGGCTCGAACCCACGAACGTGAGATCTAACTTGAGCCGAAGTTGGAGGCTTAACCAACTGAGCCACCCAGGCGCCCAGAAAATGTACTTAATGAACTGGATCTGGGCAAGGAGATTTCCCAAAAAAATGGTGAGAATGCCTGCCATGTGTTGAATTGTGTCACCTGCAAAAAAAAAAAAAAACAAAAAACAAAAAACAAAACAACAACAACAAAACACAACTCTGTTGAAGTCCTAGCCCCTAGTATTTCAGGATGCGATCCCATCAGGAAATAAAGTCATTGCAGACATAATCAGTTAAGAGGAGGTCATAACTGGGGTAGGGGGGACCTTTAATTAAACAGGGCCAGTGCCTTTACAAGGAGACAAACCACAGACACAAGATGTGTGAAGACGTAGAGATGCATGAGAAGACAGAGGGAGATCAACCAAGGGACGCTGAGGACCGCCGGCACCACGAGAAGTTGGAAGAGGGGCTTGGAACAGATTCTCCCTCAGAGACTCCGGCAGGACCCAGCCCTGCCTTCACCTTCATGTCAGACTGCCGGTCTCCAGAAGCGCCAGAAAATCAAGTGCTGTGACCGCAATCGGCGCGTGGCCGGAGGAAGCCGGTGCGCCGCCAGCTGGCTTATTTTCACAGCGAATCGTATCACAAGTGATGAACGAGCTGGAGAGAGAGCTGTTTAGTCGTCATGGAGAATTTAGAGAAAATATGTCCTATGCACGACTTGCTGATTGAAAAGTAAAATATGTTTTCTTTCCCAGTCTTCCCAGTTTGCAAAAAGTCCTCGAGTACGAAATGGCCTCGGAGCGAAGATCTGATCCAGAGCGCCCCAGAGCTCTCCGTGTAAAGGTTAGGTCAGGAGTGGGGCCGTAAGACTTCTCATTCAGACCTTCTCAGCTCGAGAAAAGGGCCCTAGGAATCTCAAGGACACAGTCAACAGCACTATGGGCCTCTGGCTGGCTCAGTCCGAAGAGGTTGACTCTTGGTCTCTGGGCCATGAGTTCTTTTCCTATTGAAAGGAAAGGGTGACTCAGGAGAGAGCCAAGAGGTGAGCGCGCAGAGTCAAGGCGCCCTGAGAACAAGCAGTTGGGAGAGCGCCGCCGGAGGGGGCGAATCAGGCCGAACCGAGGCACCTCCTGGGCTGGAGCCCACGGCACGCAGCACGTCCTCCACTGCATTTCAGAATTCCTATTGACCACAATTGCTACATACTTTCTACCCCCTCTTTTTTTTAAATAAACTTTTTTACTTCAGGGGCGCCTGGGTGGCTCAGTCAGTTAAGCATCCAATTTCAGCTAAGGTCATGATCTCGTGGTTTGTGGGTTCGAGCCCCGCGTTGGGCTCTGTGCTGACAGCGCGGAGCCTGGAGCTGCTTCGGATTCTGTGTCTCCCTCTCTCTCTGCCCCTCCCCCACTCAAAACACACTCCCTCTCTCTCAAAAACAAACATTAAAAACATTTTTTAAACTTTTTACTTCAGAATAAATTTAGGTTTACAGAAAAGCTGCAAAGATAATATAGATACTTCCTGTACACTCTCCTTTCATCTCCCCCTAACGTCAGTATCTTGTCACAAACCAAGAAGCCAGTATTGGTATATTACTATTGATGGAACTCCAGGCTTTATTTGGAGTTTGTTGTGTGGTTTTTTTTTTTTTTTTTAATATTTTATTTATTTTTGATACAGAGACAGAGCATGGTGGGGGGCAGGGGAGAGAGAGAAGGAGACACAGAACCGGAAGCAGGCTCCAGACTCTGAGCTAGCAGTCAGCACAGAGCCTGATGCAGGGCTCGAACCCACGAACGTGAGGTCATGACCTGAGCCGAAGTCGGAGGCTTAACCGACTGAGCCACCCAGGCGCCCCATGTTGTGTTTTGTTATTTAATTTTTTTAACCTTTATTCATTTTTGAGAGACAGAGCACCAGTGGGGGAGGGGCAAAAAGAGAAGGAGACACAGAATCGGAAGCAGGCTCCAGGCTCTGAGCTGTCAGCACAGAGCCCGATGTGGGGCTCGAACCCATGAACTGCAAGATCATGACCTGGGCCAAAGTTGGACACTTCCAGCTGAGCCACCCAGGTGCCCCCATTCTTTACTTAAAAAACATTTCTTTTTAACATTTTTCATTTTTGAGAGACAGCGACAGACAGTGTGAGTGGGGGAAGGGCAGAGAGAGAGACGAAGACACAGAATCTGAAGCAGGCTCTGTCTGGGCTTTGAATTGTCAGCACAGAGCCCAATGTGGGACTCCAACTCATGAACCATGAGATCATGACCTGAGCTGAGGTCGGACATTCAACCAACTGAGACACCCATGTGTCCCTACTTTTTAAAATTATATTTATTTTGAAAGAGGGGGGCTCACAAGAGAAGAGACAGCGGGAGAGAATCCTCAAGAAACAGTGCCTGCGATGTGGGACCCGAACCAACGAACCTCAAGACCATGACCTGAGCTGAAATCAAGAGTCGGTCACCTAAATGACCTCATCATCCTTGAAATGTACAACATGCATGTCCGAGTGAGCTCTGCACACACTTTCCTTACCCAGGTCCTGCCTCATCCTCGGGGAAGCCTGTTTCACACCCTGCCTTCTTTCCTTGCGGCTTCCAAATCTCCACCCATCTCACCCCCTCCTGAAGCTAACAATCTTTCTTTCTTTCTTTTTTTGTAAATCAGGAGCTTGGCTGCAAGAGGTAGAAAATGTCAAATAACAAGAGCTTAAACCATAGAAGTTTTTCTCTTTTTTTTCAAGTTTATTTATTTTGAGAGAGAGAAAGCACGAGTGGCGAGTGGTGGAGGGGCAGAGAAAGCAGGAGGGAGAGAGCGAGTCTCAAGCAGACTCAATGCTGTCAGCGCACAGCCTGATGCCGGGCTCAACCCGTGAGATCATGACCTGAGCTGAAATCAAGAGTCAGATGCTCAACCAGCTGAGCCGCCCAGGGGCCCCAAGTCTTTCTTTTTTGCATAGAGTTCTATATAAGCCATCCCGAGTTCTACATCAGCTGCACAGTCTTCAAGTCCCACAATCCCGTCTTGTTGCTGTGCTATCCTCAACACATGCTTTCTACCTCATGGTCTAAGTTGGTTGCTGGAGCTCCAGTCATGGTGGGTGCATTCCAGGCCATAAGAAAAAAAGGAAATGGCAGATAGACAACCCCCTCCCTTTAAGGACACATTTGGAAATTATACATACTGACTCTTATATTGCATTGGCCAGGAATTATTCTCAAAACCACACAAATCTATCTGCAATGAAGGCTAGGAAATCCAGTATTTACTCTGTGGGACCCTATTCCTAGTTCAACCTGAAGTGTTCTTTCTAACAAACACGTGGAGGATGGGCAAAGAGCCTGTTTCCCCAATCCTCTCCTCTTCTGCCCAGCTAAGAAATTTGTTCCTGCATCATACCTTTTACACTTCCTGTCCCCTTGCCCAGATGCTCTTCCCCAGAGCTCCACATGACCCCCAGCTCCTTGTATCAGCTCAAGTGCCACATCCTTGGAAAGGTCTTCCCTGATACCTCCCCCCCCCACCCCCACCCCCACACCTAGAGGGACACCAACTTACCTTCAGCCACACTGGCAGTATAGAAGTTAGCTCTTCAATGTATGTGTCTCTTAGGATTGTCAGCTCCAACAGGGAGGGGACTTTGCCTTCCTAGATGAAACTGAATCCCCAACCTGATGCCTTGCAAGATTTGAGCAGCCTCCGAGAGCTCAAGGGACGGACTCGCCCTTCCAACCCATCCAGACCTGACAGGCAGCCTAGGCACCCCAGGTCTGGCCCAGTGACACGACACTCACCCAGTTAGCCTAGCCCCATGGCCTGCACTCGTCACCTCCCCCAATAAAATTGTCCCCCAACCTGTCCCAACCCCGTCACTGCTGGGCTCCGTCCACTGTCTCCAGTCCATCCCTCCGGTGAAAGCAGGGCAGTGTCTCTCTGGAGACAACTTAGACCCTATCTTCTGAGGGGCAAGAAGACCCTGCATTTGTGCCATGAATAACAATTGCTCCCTGGGGTCGCCTAAGCAATTCCAGCAGTCCCTGGACCCAGCCAGAGATAGGCAGGGATGCTGGTGCCCTGGCTGGGATTGGCTAGCTTCAGGATCAGGAGTTAATCAGAGAGTGCCAGCCAGGCACTCCCATACTGGGTTTGATGCTCTGGTGTCTCCTCCTGGAAGTTCTTAATAACTTTTTTAAAGTTTACTTATTTTGAGAGAGAGGGAAAGGGAGAGAGGAGCACAAGAAGAGAAAGGGCAGAGAGAGAGGGAGAGAGAGAGAATCCCAAGCAGGCTCAGCGCTGCCAGCGCAGAACCCGACACGGGGCTCAATCCCACGAACTATGAGATCATGACCTGAGCTGAAATCAAGAGGGACGCTCAACTGGCTGAGCCACCAAGTGCCCCAACAACTTTTAACAAGGGGCTCCGCATTTTCAGTTTACATGGGCCCTGATGGTTCTGGTTCCAGGGATGCTCACTGACACGACACCCAAAGACCCAGGTCGCCAGCACAGCCCTGAGGGAACATGCTGACCAGGAGAGACACTCGGACAGTGCCCATTGCCACACCTCCTGGGTCCCCAAGGCCTGCTGCCCTCTCTGCACCCACCACAGCTCCCAGGACCTGGGAGGTGGGGGCATATGGGACTGGTGCTCCAGCAGGCTTGGGGAAGCAAGCTCCAGGGACACACTGGTCTGCCCCGCACAGCAGGCCTTGTGCCCTGGCCTAGGGCTCTGCAGCTTACTTCCTAGGGGCATTGCAGCAGCAACTCTGGGGACTGTCTGAGCCAAGATGTACCCCAGGCACAAGGCTGGGCCTATGGCTGTGCCCCACCCCCCGGCCAATGGGGCTGACTGGACTAGGCACTGAGTCAGGCTTACAGGTCAGACTCTGACTCCCACGGGTGGCTCCCTGCTCTGCAGTCCTGAGGCTGGACAGGACCAGCTGAGTGTCCTGCTCAAGGGAGGACCCCAAAGTCCTGGAGGTGCTGCTTGCTCACGACTCACCCTGCTCCTTCCGCTTCCCCCAACCTTCCAACTCAGACTCTGAGGTTTGCTCCCTGAGGCCCCGGGAGCTGTGCCTCCTCCCCCACAGAGGAAACACTTGCCTGGAAGCAAGAGGCGGCTTTATTGAGGGGAAGACTAAGGACCACGGTGCGTGAAGGTGGGAGATTGCAGGGAAAGGGAGACTGTAGCCCTGAGGGTGTGGGGAGCATCGGGGTGCCTGCCTTCAGAATCACACATCCAGGTCAGTGTGCTTGCTGTACCTGCCGGTCTGGCGGGGCACGATGCCGGGGCTGGAGGTGGCCCCCAGCGGCCAGTGGCGGACCACGTGCCGGTACGACTTGGCCAAGCAGTCAAAATAATTGATGTTGAGCATCCAGGCAACGTGCCGGCCCAGGTGTTCCATATGCTGCCGGGATGGGTGGCGGTGAGCTCTCACCTGGACCCAGAGGACGTGTTGGCTCTGGAGCCCTCTCCACCAGGGGCCAGCACTAAAGCCTGGGCCAGGGACCGCGTTGGTATTCACGGTCTGCCTGGGAAATGCCCCCATCTGAAGACCCTAAGCAGTGGCAGGCCTCCTGTGGAAGGAAGGAGGGAAGAGGAGTGTGTCTGGGGGCCCCAGGACTGCATGCGGCGGGACTCACCTTATAGTGCTCAGACAGCTGCACCAGCACCAGCGGTTCCAGCTTGTCGCCACACAGAACCAACTGGAAGAAGCACCTTCCATAAGCTGGAGAGGGGCAAGCGGCTCAGCCCGGAGGCTCTGTAGGATGGGGGCTCTGGTGGGGCGAGAGCTCGGGGTGGCGGGGCAGGGGGCGTGTGTGTGGCTCTGAGGACCGCAGGGGAAGGGGCCCTGGGCCGGCTCGCCCACCCCACACTCCCAGAGCTGCTTCCCTTGCACACCCTCCCCGCCCTCCCCGACACGGTCCATGGCCACGCCAGGCTTCACCGTCGGAGCTGACCGCCAGGCGCACGTAGACCAGCTGCAAAGGGCCCTGACACACGGTGTGGCCCTGGATGGAGAAGTGGTACGTGCCACGCGCGTGGTTCAGCACCAGGCGGCGCCGCGGCAAAGACGAAATCATGAGCCACAGGCCGACGACCACGCCGAACGCGGGGAAGCCCCAAGTCTCCTGGTTCCGCACCTGCGGCAGCCACGGGACCCTGAGCAGCTCGGGGGCGGGGCACAGAGAGGGGGTCCAGCCCCCCGCGAGGAAGGCCGTGGGGGGCTGGCCCAGGAGTTCAGACCTGGCTTACGAGGCCGAAGCAGAACAGGAAGAGGCAGACGACGAAGAGCAGTGTCCCCTTCCACAGCGTGTCCAGGTAGTACTCAAGCACGAAGACTGGGGGCAGCGCGGTGGCGGTGCGTGAGGACAGCCGGACCCTGCTCGCAGCCGACGGTGGCAGCGCCGGAGATCCCGCCCGAGCAGCCCGCCCCGCGCAGCAGTTTCGGGGCCAGCCGAGAGGTCGGCCCCGCCCCCCATTCAGACCCCGGGTTCAGGCCCGCCCCTCCGCCACGAACCCCGCCCGGGATTTTAAGCCACGGGGTTCAGATATTAGGCCCTGGCTCTCCCCTCCTCCCGTACCCTCCCTGCTCAGGTTCTGGTTCTGGGTCCGCGCGCGCACCACTGGGCTGCTGTTGGGTGAACGGGTAGAAGGCGTTTTTCTTAAGGCGCAGGGTCAGGTGTTGTTCATTGCAGAGTAGGCCTATGGTCCAGAGCTGGAAGCGCTTGCGGCCAGAGGTGGTGGGCAGACTGCTAAGCCGGCCCCTGGGGGCCTGGGGTAGGCACAGAGGGTCAGCTGGGCTGCTAGGAAGCTGGCACCACCCAGAGGCTCACAGTTGCCTTTATACCTGGGAGAAGAAAGGCTCCAGGGCTGCGGTCCAGGAAGGAGCAGCTTTCTAAGAGCAGAGGAGAGACACCAGGTGGTGGTGTAGGCTGGGAGAGGCCTGGGTTCTAGAAGTTCTGCGCAGCGCATTCTAGAAGGGGCTGTTCTGTTGACTATCCCTTCTGCTGGGAGTCCTCAGGCCGTGCCCCAGCATGCACTTCCTGGCGAGTCCCCAGGCCACCACCCACCCCCTGAGCAGCCTGGCTCACAGTCCTCAGCGGAAGGGAGAGTGGGTGGATGTCCCAGGCTTAACCTGTGGAGACAGGTATCTGGAGGCAGGCACCCCATGACTGAGCAGCCTCCCCCCACTTCCAGTGCCACTGTGCCCAGGCAGAGCTTCAAACACAACCAAGGACACAAACAAATGCATCTCAGTGCCCCTGAGGACAGGATACACACATTCAGTCCAAGACTCAAGCCCAGCAGTGAGTCAGCAAGGCAGGAACACAGGCAGCCTCAAGAGCCCTGGCAGACCGCCCGCCCGCCCCACCACTCAAGCCCTGAACAGTTCCTCAGGCACAGCACGTGTCCTCTCAACCCCACCCCAAGGACCACACAGAGTTCCTAAAAAAGTTTTATTGTAACAAAACATTCTAACATCCCAAACTGGAACAGGGTGGAGGGCACCGCTGGCTGCCCGAGGCTCCGAGGTCTAGAACCGCCTAGCCGGAGGAGGGGAGGCTGGTGAGCAGCTGCTCCAGGCACCCTTGGACTTCCTCCTGGCCTCGGTAGGCCCGCTTCAGGCCCCGAGGAAGGCAGCGGCAGGACTCCAGGTTGAGGTACAGCAGGCCCGGGCAGCTGCTGATCACAGAGCTGTGGCGGCAGGGCGGGCCACGGAGGGGTTGAGCCACTGGCTCCTAGAAGACCCAGGCCCTGGCAGGGCTAGGCCAGGGTAAGGAGCACTCTCTGCCCATGCCACAACTGGCTTTGCCACCCACAGCCACGGAGGCCCAAGCCCAGTACCCTTCGTGTCCCTAAGGCCAATCCCGAGCAGGGGCTTGGCCCATACGTGCTCCCCTTTTTTGATCCCTGAAGCTTGCCAACCAGGCTGGTCAGGGAGGCAAGCCGTACCCATTCCCAAGAGTGAGAAGGGGACGCTGACCTGACTGTGCTGGGTGTGACCCGGGTGCCCCTGAGATTGAGAGAGCACAAGGCTGGAGGTGAGCCCGCAGGCATGACTGAGAAGGCGGCCAAGGCCTGCTCCAGGTCCTTCTCGCTGAAGCCCTGGCCGCTCAAGTCCAGTTCCCGCAGAGCGTGGCACCACTTCTGGGTCAACAGGTAGCTGCCCTCTTTGGCGAGAGTCAGCCGGTCGGACGTGCCATAAAGACCCAGGTAAAGCTGCTCCAGGTCTGGAGACGAAGAGCAGGCATGAGCTGTGGGGTGGGCAAGGGTTCCCACATCCCTCCTGCCCAGGGAAAGCTGACCTTGACACGGCAGCCCATGCAGGCCAGCAGGGGTGACGCGGGCACAGCCGCGGAGGTCCAGCAGGCGCAGGCTAGGGGAGCCGTGGAGCAGGCGGGCCAGGGCATCGTTGCTCACAAAGCTGCAGGTGGAGCCGGCGAGGCAGAGCTCCTGGAGACCGGGGAAGCCTGGGCCAGGGGTCGCCGCTCGCCCGGAAGGCTTGGGCAGCCACACCAAGTTCAGTAGCCGCAGCACCTGGAGCAAGGCCCGGGCTGCAGGTGGGGAGGGAGGGAGGCAGGTGGGAGAAGAGGGGTGGCAGGTACCTGCAGCTGGGGGCAGCCTTTCTGCAGGGCCTCGACAGGCAGCTGGAGAGGAGTGCTGTTGCAGCTGATGCCGGTACTCACCTCCAGGACCTGGAGCCGGGGGCAGCAGCTGCCCTACAGAAGTGGAAGAGAACAGAGAGTCAGCGGCCTGACAGTCCCTGGCTTAGCATCAATTCTGCTCCTTCCTGTCCCCAACATACCAGCAGCGCACCCAAGATGGCTGTCGTCTGGGAACTGTAAGTCAGCCACAGCTTGAGCATTCGGGGCCCTGCCTCCTCCAGGAAGCTGACCACGGCTGTGGACTCCACCTGGGAACCCAGTACATGCGTACCTGTCACCTTGGCCCAAGCTTCTTCAGGGTCCCTGGGGACACAGGGCTCACCATGGAGTGCTGTACATCCAGGCTGTGGAGCTGGGGGCAGGCTTTGGCTAGCATGATCAGCGTATTAGGGGTCACACCATGGCAATCAGAAAGCTTGAGGAAAGTGAGCCGAGGACAGGACTCGCTAACCAGCTGTGGAAGACAGAGCACCAGCAGAGATTGGGGGAGGGCAAGCTGCGATCCACAGAGGAAAGTAACCAGTGGCTGACACCAAACCCTGTCTACTGACTCAACCGTGATTTCCTTCCTGCCCAGGCCACGCCAGTGTGGGTGCTCCCACTTCTAACACCTCTCTGCTGAAAAAAACAGCAGGAAAAGAACCCCGGGCAGGCATCCCCCTGGGACAACATTGGGTTCCACGTGCCTGGCCCACTCCCTGGAAGCACTGGGCACCCCCAAAGTGTCATGGCTGGTGTGCAGGGCGGCCTAGAGCTCTCACCTTCAACACGGGGTGTACCTGGGACTTCCAGTGTATGAGAGTCAGCCTCTGGAGCTGTGAGAACCTGGGTCGACAGCAGAGACAGAGCTGCGTAGGGTTACCACGGTGCCCCTCTGTTGGGGTCCTCACCACCCATCACTTTGGCATAGGGAGACCGGGAGGGGCTTGGGGCTTTGTACAAGCCTCAGAGATGAAATAAGGGGATAAAGAAAAGAAGAAACGTCTCACCGATTGGGCATAAGCCACTCCAGAGAAGAGAGAAGCTTCTTCTCGGCCTTGGCTCCACTCTTGGCGAGGCGGCCAGCCAACGGGGGCGACAGGGTCACGGTGTGCCAGAGTGCAGGCTGGGAGGCGGCTTCGTGCCAGCGGCGGCACACGCGTGCAGCCCTGGGAGAAAATCTTTGCTGAGGGGCTGGGTCTTCGTGGCCGCTGCTGTGGAGTTTCCTAAGAGGGGGAACCTGTCCCGTTTTATTCTCACAACGCTGCAGACACCTCAGGTCAAAAACAGGCCCTCGGGGCTCTAACTGGACCCCGTGGGAGGCTGTGCTCTCTCGCCTGAGTGTGTGAGCGCTCAGATGGCTTCGCCCTCGGCCTTCGCCTCAGCCACCCGCTCAGTGGGCAAGAGGTCAGCCTGAGCCATGCTGCTGTGCTCGATGTGCCTGGGGTACCTGCCAAGGAAGGGCATGGGTCCATCGGCCGCCACGAGCAGCCCGAAAATCTGCAGCAGGATTTCCAGAGGGATGCGGTCGCCCCAGCCCGGGTCGGGCCCTTGCTGCGGCTCCGAAGCCGGCGCAGCTCTAGGCCTAGCCTTGACTGCCAGGGCGCGGGACGCGGGGGGCACTGGTCGCTGAGTGCGGCGGGCTGCACGCCTCTGCACGCGAGTGCGGGCAGGCCCAGGGCCGGGCAACACCAGGAGCATGCTGTCCGCCTGCAGCAGATGGTACCCGGAGCCGCTCGGGGCCAGCCGGTCCCACCACCAGTCCTCGGCCGAGCGAGCCCGCGCCCCGGCACGCTGTGCGCCGCGTAGGC
>NC_043714.1:78114328-78139885 GCF_006229205.1 Suricata suricatta
TCCGCGCCTGCTCAGCTCATACTTTTGGGGCGGGACTTCCGGCGACGGGCCATGCCGGGGGCTGGCACCTGCGGCTTCCCCGAGTCTCGCCCGCTGAGCTGGAGTTCTCGCTCCGTCCGGGCAGCGTTTCCCAGCTCCACCGGCTCTGAGCTGAGGCTGAGATTCAGGGCCGAGGCGGCGCCCTAGTAGCGTGGCGAGACGACTGGCCTTCGGGTCGGGAGCGCGCAGGTGCAGGATCTGGAGACGCACGTACCCCCGCGCGCCGGCCGGCTCCTCGCCGCCCACCTGACGCAGAGAGGGGCGGCGCCGGGCCCGCCCCTCCCCGCCGAGTGGGTCTCGATTCTCGCGGTCCTGAGCCCAGTTGAAGCCTCGGACTCCCCATGTAGGCGCAGAAGCCACGGAGGTGTGCGCGCCGCCAGAGGGGTGTCCCTGTCCCGGAGTCCGTGTCCGTTTTGGAGTGAGGGTGGTGGTGGTGGTCTGGGCAACTCAGACCCCAAGATCGGATCCTAATTTCCTCATCTTTCTCTGGTGCCGTTGACGCCTTGGGTCTGGCTTCCTCCTTCTCTGCCTGCAAACCTAGCCGTGCTATTTGGTATGTTTGGCGACTCTCATCCCCAGCCCCCACTCCCGGGCACCCTCCCGTTTTCCTGGTCTAGGCAGTCTGGTTCTCTTCTGAGTTCAGTTTTGTGTCTCTGATTTGTGACCCCGAATATGGAACTGCTACTTTCAAGGTAGAAGTAGTCATCAGTTCCCAGAAGAACTGAAGCGTGGTATTTGTTTGTTTGTTTGTTTGTTTGTTTGTTTTGGAACTAGGTGGGGGAACAGGAGCAGGCTGTGACACTATCCTGTCCTGAAGAGCCCAGGCTCGGGCTGAATGGCAGCACCCCCGCTGTGCCGTCTGGTACTGACCCACTTGCTGGTGGCCCTCTTTGGCATGGGCTCTTGGGCTCCCATCAACGGAATCTGGGTGGAGCTGCCTGTGGTGGTAAAAGACCTTCCCGAGGGTGAGTGGGAGTGTGCAGGGAAGTGGGGGCGCAGATGTGCCAGGTGAGGTGGGTTGCAGCTGCTCTTTGTCCCTGAGCATCTAGCCCCTGACACGCTCTCCCTTCCCTACAGGTTGGAGTCTCCCGTCCTACCTCTCTGTGCTTGTAGCGCTGGGGAACTTGGGTCTGCTGGTGGTGACCCTGTGGAGGAGGCTGGCTCCTGGCAAGAGCGAGCGGGCCCCCATCCAGGTGGTGCAGGCGCTGAGCGTGGTGGGCACGGCCCTCCTGGCCCCACTGTGGCACCACGTGGCCCCAGTGGCAGGGCAGCCCCACTCGGTGGCCTTTCTGGCGCTGGCCTTGGCGCTGGCGCTGGCCTGCTGTGCTTCTAACGTCACTTTCCTGCCCTTCTTGAGCCACCTCCCACCTCCCTTCTTGCGCTCTTTCTTCCTGGGCCAGGGCCTCAGTGCCCTGCTGCCCTGTGTGCTGGCCCTCGTGCAGGGCGTAGGCCACCTTGAATGTCGGCCAGCCACCACCAATGGCACCCTCTGGCTGCCCCACGACATCCCAGAGCGTTTTCCTGTCAGCACCTTTTTCTGGATGCTGACTGCTCTTCTGGTCACTTCAGCTGCCGTCTTCCAGGGCCTTCTGCTGCTATTGCCATCACCACCGTCTGTACCCACAGCAGGTCCAGGGTCTGGCCTGCCGGTGAGAGCCCCCAGAGTCGAGGAGGAGGAGGAGCAGGAGGAAGAAGCGGCCTTGCCACTGCAGGAGTCCCCGAGTCCAGCAGCAGGCTCCACCGCTAGCCCGGACCCTGAGGCTCGCCAGCTGCTCCCTGTGCACAGCGCCTGCCTGCTGGGCCTGCTGGGCATCACCAGCGCGCTGACCAACGGCGTGCTGCCTGCTGTGCAAAGCTTTTCCTGCTTGCCCTACGGGCGCCTGGCCTACCACCTGGCAGTGGTGCTGGGTAGCGCCGCCAACCCCCTAGCCTGCTTCCTGGCCATGGGCGTGCTCTGCAGGTACACATGGGTGCCCAGGCTGAGTAGGGTGTTTAGGGATGGGGGCTGGGTCCTGCTGCAGCCAGCGCTGAGTTTCTGCCCCCCTCCTGCAGGTCTCTGGCAGGGCTGGGAGGTCTTTCCATGCTGGGCATGCTCTTTGGGGCCTACCTGATGGCACTGGCAATCCTGAGTCCTTGCCCACCCCTGGTGGGCACCTCTGCTGGGGTGGTCCTTGTGGTGAGTACACTGGGATACTGAAGCCGAGAGGGTGGGAGCGGGGAGGCGGTTTGCCCCAGAGCGAGGAACAGCTCACGCTCAGCCTGCTGCTGTGTCCACCCTCCCAGGTGCTGTCTTGGGTGCTGTGTTTGGGGGTGTTCTCATACGTGAAGGTGGCTGCCAGCTCCCTGCTGCATGGCGGCGGCCGGCCGGCATTGCTGGCAGCTGGCGTGGCCATCCAGGTGGGCTCCCTGCTCGGCGCTGTCGCCATGTTTCCTCCCACCAGCATCTATCACGTGTTCCGCAGCGGGAAGGACTGTGTGGACCAGTGCAGTCCCTAAGCCTGGGCAGATGGGGACCTGATCTCAGGCCAGGATGCCACAGTGCCCAAGTGCCCATGGCCCCAGGAGGCTGTCTTCACACACGGGCACACTCATGGACACCTGCACACTCCATAGCAGACACTGGCCAGGGTGGGGACCACAGAACAGGCCCAGAGCCGGGGCCCAGCTGGAGCTTTGGACTTGGCCCAGGCTTGGAGCCTGCGTAGCGTTTGCACAATAAACCGTCGTTTCGGGGGTTATGGTAGTGAACTTGTGTAGCACCTTTCTCTGTGCAGACAGACCTCCACGGAGCTTGAGTGGTAACTTGGACTGTCCACCAGGGGTGTGCCACCCCCGGCTGGCTGCTCTCCTAAATCCTGGGGTTGCACCCTCTGAACCCCAAACTCTTGCCCCCCCCCCATTGCTTTTTGGAATTTCCTCAGAGAGCAGGCGGTGGCGGTCAGAGGCAGTGTGGCATCCGCCCAGTATCGGTTTTTCCAGAATCTGCAGCTGCGCAGTGTGGTCCGTTCCCATCGGGGCCGCTATTGAGCAAGCACGTCTGGGCTGTGTGCTGTGCTGGGCCGGCTGGTGTCAGGGTCAGGCAGAACGGGCTGTCTCTTTGCGACCTGGCATTCATAGTGTCTGTTCCTTCGTGGGAGCATGCTGCCAGGGACTTCTTGCCAGGTGCGGGCACAGACGGGGTTCAGTGAGTGGAGCTTAGAAGAAGCCGGTCTTGGGATCTTTCTGGTCAGAAGTATTGCTCCCTTCCCTGAGCCCGAGCTCTTGTCTCCTGCTCCTTGTGTGATCAAGCCTGTAATTACTCCGAACTCTTTACTCAGTCGGACAAGGCAGCAGCTACCTTCTCCCTGGGCTCTGGTAAATGGTCTCTGTCCCTGAGCAGCTGACATCTACCCCAGCTGTGGGACAGTGGTCTGAGCCCCTGCGTGGCTTGCGTCCACTGGGAGCAGAGCCGTAGTCCTGAGCGCGGCCGGTGCCAGGCCACATGGCTCTCCTGCACGGGGCCTGCCAGGGCTCAGGAGAGGGTGTGTGGGTGGAGGCTGCTGCGAACCAGGGCTGGGGCTTCTGCCGCCTCCTCTCGACCTCCTAGGCAGGCAGGAAGCCGAGGCCCGTGGGGGACACAGGCTCCGCGGGAGAGGAGGACGCCCGAGCTGTGATCCCATAGGACTGGCATGGCACCGAGATCTCATTCTCCCAGACAGGGGGCTCCATTTCCACAACAGGGAGCCTATAGCCACAAGGATGTCCCCGATGATGGTGGGGGTGGGGGCTGGGAGTGGCGGCCCCTGCCCCTTCCCACAATTGTTCTGGTTTCCTCATGCCCTTTCTAAACTTCAGAAGCTGCCTGTCCTTGACTTGGCCTGCGTGTGGGCCTTTGAAGGTCTCCTCTTCCTTCCCGCCCTAACAGGACCAGCTAAGCCGGAAGGAGGGAAGGACCCCCCAGGCTCTAACTGCTGGAGCCTCTGGTCTGGGGCTGCGCAAGTATCGGGGGGGGGGGGGGCGCTCTCCCAAGTAGCTCAGACACAGCCCAGCCCTGAGGCCAGGAGGCCACCTGCCAGGCCCCGGCCTCCCAGGGTGCTTATGGCCTAGAAAAGGGGCAGGGGGGTCTTATGTGGCTGTTTGCCTTTGGAAGCAGGTGGCATGTGAGCTGCGGAAGCCGCCTTTGGTGGTTGTGAGGGGAGATTCAGAGGGAGGAGGATGAGGACCTGGGTTGGAGTGGGTGGGGTGGCCACGGGCCTTGGGGCACCCTCTCCCCCATGCACTCCGCCCTCATCCCCTGTTAGCACCCTCCCCTGCCCACCTGGGGAGCTGCCTCCCAGCTGCATCCTGTCCTCTCCTGCAGGTTTTGATCAGAGGTGTTTGCCAAGCCTTCTCTGTGCCCGTGCGTGCATTTGTGCCAGGCCCAAGGTCCACAAAGGAGGAAGGCCCTGGGGGACGTGCACAGTCTCCTGGAGAGAGGGGGCAGGTGGCCCTGAACCTGGGGGCCAGGGCTGGAGGTAGACAATTTGAGGAAGCCACTGCCCTTAGAAGCCTCAAGGGCCTTCCTGGTAGTGCCTCGAGCTGCCACGGCCGCCCTTTCTACTTGAGGCTGCTTGCCAGGGCGCCCGCACCTCAGCCGGGCAGTGGGGAGCTGGCCGCTCAGGCCCACAGCCCTCCCCAAAGGCTCTCTCCAAAGGCTGGGGGGAATTCGAAGGAGGCCCCAGAGCGAGAGCCGTGGCCGAGACAGGACCTTCAGTGGCCTGGCTGTCCCCAGAGGGCGCTCCCTGCGCAGGAGCAAGGCCTGAGCTTTGGAGCCCCTGTGGTCTGGTCCACCACCAGCAGCAGCTTCTTGGCTCCTCAGAGCCAGAGGAGGGAGGGCTGTGGTGTGGCGCGCCCCGTGCGGCCCCCTTGCCCAGGTAGTGGCCACCAGACCTGAGACCAAGCCCAGGCACGTCCGGATGAGCCTCGCGTGGCTTGTGTGGAATGAGCAAAGGGAGAGCCTTCACTGTCCTCGGTCCTGCGGGGTCCCTGGGGAGGGGCGGCGAGGCCTGGGCGGTATGGGGCTCACGCTCCTCCCTCGGCATCTGCTCAGGTCCCCGCTGCCTGACTGGGGCGGCGGGGCGGTGGTCTTCTAAGGGGCTTCCTCTCCTCCATGGAATTCAAAGGGACCTCCCAGCTGTTGTGGCACCAGAAACGGAATGTGGGAGCATCTGGGTCTCCACAGTCAGCTGCTGTGGTCCTGTCCCCCCGTCTCGGGCGGGTGAACTGCCTGAGGCCACTTGGGTGTCCCTTGCTCCGAGCCCTGGCCTTGTTCTCTCCACTGCGCCATCCAGGGGGGTCTGATGGGGTGTTCATCACAGGAACACCTGCCCCCACCCTGTGGTTGGGTGGGGGACCCAGATCCAATCAGGGTACCCAACTTCCTGCCCATAGTGACTGATGTTGCCCCTGTGGAGCAAATTAGGGTCTACTGTGACATCTGCCCTAGGGTGTCTGTCATGCCAAGAGCTATGGAAAGCTGCCCAAACTGTTCGGAGATCATACCCGAGAACCAAGGCACCCCAGAGGCAAGCGGGGGAGAGGCAGAGAGAAGAAGAGCCCAGACATCCTGGGATCGCCTGGGTCCAGTTGCACCTGAGGCCAGACCCTTGGACTTCCAAGTCATGTGGGCCCGCAACTCCTTGCTTGTTTAAGCAAAGCAGAGCAGATGGCGGGCTGTCCTGGCCGAGGGCCTGGGAGATGCCTCCCTCATCCCTCCCGGAAGCCTCTGGGACAGCTCAGACCTTCGGACACCCAGCACTGGTCCATCTTTCCTTGCCTGGGGGAGAGTCCAGCATTCTGGCCACTGTCCCTGTCACACTTCCCAGGACTTCTTCCTTTAGCAGGCGTCTGTCCCCGGCTCCTGAGCAGAGCGCTTCCCTGACCTCTCCTGATGGGCCAGGGAGAGCCCCCGGGCCTCTGAGCCTCCCAAGCACCCAGAGCGCAGCCGGGCGGGGGCTTCCTCAGCTCCGCCATTCAGACTTGTTCCCCAGGCCTGTTCCTGGGGAAGTTTGGTTTTGCTTTGTTTTGCTTTTGTCTGCAGAAAAGTATGAACATTTTAACTTGGTGAGAAAAGCTACAAAAAACCTTGAAATTTCCACCCCTTTGCCAGGGCAGTGAGAAAATTCTCTAAGCTAGTTCCAAAAGCAGATTGGAGATTTCCTGCTCGGCACCTCCTGACACCCCCTGAGCCTTCCCGAATGTTCCCTTTGAAAAGCCATTCTGTGGATGGTGCCCGCTGAGAGCGTGGTGTGGCTGCCAAGGGCATGAGAGCCCCGGGCAGAGGAGAGGGTGTTTTCACCTGGGCCAGAAAATGATGCAGAGAGGGAGGGAAAGCAGGCCTCCAGAGCAGAGGGGAGGAGGGTACCGGTGCGCCAGGTGTGGCAGGGGCCCCTGGAGCGTGGGGCGAGCTGGTGCTGAGAGGAGTGTGGGGCTGGGTGCCAGGAAGCACTCGCCCCCCTCCCACTGAGCTCTCCTCAACATGGAGCATGGGGGGGGGGGGCTTCACCCTTCTCGAGGGTCCACTGTGCTGAATGAGGGTGGCCCAGCTGGCTGGGTCTCTTCCCCAAGCAGTGTCATGGCACCTGGCTCTGGGACTCGACGTGAAGACATCACATCACGCCTTATTTTTCTGAATGAAGGGTCACTGTCCCCCTTCCTCCCACTCCCCAGGCCAGAGGTCAGCCAAGCGCGCGAGCACTGGGCCTCCCCTCTCCCCGGATGTGCTGGAAGCACGGGGGCTCTGGGCTGGGCGGGGGGCTGTCTGGCTTCCAGTCCTTGGCAGCTGCCATCAGAGCTGGTGCTAGAGCATTCTGGGAGGAGTTGAGGGATCCGCGAGCCAAGACCTTGAGGGATTGGAGCCCGAGGATGTGGCAGGTGGAGACTAGGTGCTGGGGTGACAAGGCGAAGTTGGGGTTTGGGGAGGTGGCCTGGGACAGGGTGGAACAGGGACTTGGGAGGGACTGGGAGTCTGAGAATCCTGCCTGGAAATCAGGGGTATTTAGGGGATGGGGCCTGGGATATAAGAAGCTCAGGACCGAATGAGCAGGGCCGGTGGGGTACTCCATCTGTTAAGCATCTGACACTTGATCTCAGGGTTGTGAGTTCAAGCCTTGCATTGGGCTCCATGCTGGGTGTGAACCCTACTTAAAAAAAAACCAAAAACGAATGAGCAGAGCAGATCACTGGTGTCTGAGAAAAGCTATTCTCTGTTTAAAGCAAGCACCAAGGTCTCTGATTTATAAGGTTGGTGCCTCTTGTTGTTTTCAATCCATTTTACAACTTTGTAGATAATTAGTAGCCATATAAATAATTGTTTTCCATAGACTTGAAAAAACATTCTGTCCCCATGGAAGTTCAAGTGATTTCCCTTCTCCAGTTGTGGAAAAAGCCAAGTTTTGTATCCGTTTGTATGATAACACCACTATTCTGTATAGATTTTTTTATTCTTTGACATCTTTGAAGTAGTTATAACATTGCTGAATCTCTTTTTCAAAATGACTTAAAATATTTAACATGTTTATTTTATTTATATTTGTGTAGAGTTAAGATTTTGCCTTTTTCTCTGAGGTGTCTGGGGGGCTCGGTTGCGTGTCCAACTTCAGCTCAGGTCATGATCTCACAGTTTGTGAGTTCAAGCCCCACAGTAGGGCTTGCTGCTGTCAGCGCGGAGTCTGCTTGGATCCTCTGTCCCCTTCTGTCCTTGCCCCTCCCCTGCTTGTTCTCTCCATCTCTCTCTCTCTCTCAAAAATAAATAGGGGCGCCTGGGTGGCTCAGTCCGTTAAGCGTCCGGCTTCAGCTCAGGTCATGATTTCATGGTTCAGGGTTCAAGCCCTGCATCGGGGTCTGTGCTGACAGCTAGCTCAGAGCCTGGAACCTGCTTCAGATTCTGTGACCCTCCCTCTCTCTCTGACCCTCCCCTCCTCACGCTCTCTCTGTCTCTCAAAAATGAATAAAAAACATTAAAAAATAATAAATAAATAAATAGAAACAGAGGCACCTGGGTGGCTCGGTCGGTTAAGTGTCTGACTTTGGCCTAGGTCATGATTTCAATGTTTCCAATTTTGAGTCTTACATTGGGCTCTGTGCTGACAGCTCAGAGCCTGGAGCCTGTTTCAGATTCTCTCTCTCTCTCTCTCTCTCTCTCTCTCTCTCTCTCAAAATAAACAAACAAGCATTAAAAAAAAAAAAAAGAAGACTGGGCAGTGCTGTGGTCCTTGTTGGGTCAGTTGGTGGAGGAAGTGCGTGACTCTTGATCTCGGGGTCATGAGTTCAAGCCTCATGTTGGGCATAGAGATTACTTAAAAAACAAAGAACAAAGAATGGACAGTACTGGTACCAATATAAGAATAGACCGGAAGTCAATAAAATAGACACTGAAGTTCAGAATGAGACACTACACTTAAAGTTATGTGATTTAAAAAAATGTTTTAATGTTTATTTTTGAGAGAGAAAGAGAGTGTGAGCAGGGGAGGGTCAGAGAGGGGGAGACACAGAATCCGAAGACAGGTGCTAGCTCTGAGCTAGCTGTCACCACAGAGCCTGACACGGGGCTCAAACCCACAAACTGAGATCACGACCTGAGCCAAAGCTGGACGCTCAACCAACTGAGTCCCCCAGGTGCCGCGATATAGTTATTTGACTTTTGACAAGGTACCATGACAATTCAATGTTGAAAGAATAATCTTTTCTACAATTGGACATCCGCAACAAAAAGAATGAAGTTGAACCCCTACCTAACACCTATACAAAAATCAACTCAGATTATAGAGCTAAATGTAAGAGTTGCAACTATGAAATTCTTGGAAGAAAACATAGAAATAAAGTTTCACAATCTAAAAGCATACAAAAGGAAAAGTAGATAAGTTGGACTTCATCAAAACTAAAATCTTTTGTACTTTTATTTTTTAAATGTTTGTTTATTTTGAGAGAGACTCTGTGTTCATGAGCAGGGGAAGGGAGGAGAGGGGGGTGGAGAGGGGGAAGAGAGAGAGAGAGAAGACTCTCAAGCAGGCTGTATGCTAACAGCACAGAGACTGACCCAGGATTCAATCCCACAGACTGAGATCACGACCTGAGCTGAAACGAAGAGGGGAACACTTAGCCGACTGAGCCGCCAGGCACCCCACAACTTTTGTAACTTTAAAGGACACTACCAAGAAGGTCAAGAACGATCCATGGAATGGGAGAAAATGTTTGCAAGTCATCTGATAAGGGACTGTATCCAGAGTGTATAAAAAAATTGTTCAGCTCTACTATAAAAAGACAAGCCACTTTAAAAACGGGTAAACTACTGAATAGACGTTTTCCTAAGAAAATATACAAATGGTGAAAAAAAATGTCAGCCTCACTAACTGGAAAATAGTTCCCCATTCCTCACAATGTCTAACAGAGCACACGATGTGCAGGTTCTTAGTACCTGAGCAGGGTTGTGTAACCGGCACTGTCATCTATGTGTAGAACACCCATCATCCCCGCCCCCCGAAACACCTGCCCCTGTGGCTGTGCTGCCTCAGTGCCCCCACCCACAACCCCATCTCCAGCCCCTGGCATCCACTGATCACCTCCCGTCCCTGTGGGCTCACCTGTTCTGGATGCCGTTTGAATGGACTCACACACTAGGTGGCCTTTGATGACTAGGGTCTTTCATTTTGCACGATGTTTTCACGGCTCATCCGCATGTAATGTGTTTCATACTTCATTCTTGTCGGTTGTCGAGTAGTATCTCAATGTATGGGTAGGATACATTTAATTTATCTGTTTATTAACGGACAGATTTTTGGGTTGTTTTCATTATTGAGCCATATGGATAATGCTGCTGTGAGCATCTAGTTAGAAGCCTTTGCGTGGACTTCTGTTTCCACCTTACCTAGAAGGGGAATTGCTAGGTCATATGGAGATTATATTTAACACTCTGAGGAAGTCTGCACTGTTTTCAAGCATGGCTGCCACATCTTTTATCCTACCGTTAGTGAGTGAGGGCTCCAGTTTCTCCTGGGCCGTCTGCTACATAAACCCTCCTGGGAGATTTCCCAGAGGTCTGTCTTCTCACCTTTTACCCCCTCTTTTTTGAGAGAGAGAGAGAGAGAGAGAGAGAGAGAGAGAGACAATCCCAAGCAGACTCCATGTCTAGCTTGGAGCCCAACACAGGGCTCAGTCCCTCAAACTGAGATCATGACCTGAGCTGCCATCGCGTTGGACACTCCATCGACTGAGCCACTGAGGTGACCCGTGTGTGTCCTCTTTATGAAAAGAGAGGCTCTAGAATTAATCAGGTTTGTTAGATGTGCCATTACTATAAAGAGGCCGTGCTCTGCCTTCTAGGTCAAATCTGTACGGGTAAAATGGTGTTAATATAAACATTTTAGAAATCACTTTCCCCATGGGAAGTCTCTGGGGACCTGCTGAAGCTCACCTCTCCCGAATGTTTGCAGCACGAGTCACAGCACGCAGCAGGTCTGCCGTGCCCCGCCTGTGCCGGGGCCCCCGCCGCGGTCCCCACGGGCCGCGCCTCCGCGGTGTCAGTTGTTTAAATGCTAGCGCAGCCCGTTCTGACTTCCATAACCTGAATCTAGCATCTCCTAGTCCTGGGTTCTCAACGTGGGATGTACAGCAGACTCATCCATGGAATTTTGTAGAAAACACGGGTATCTTAGCCCTGCTCCAGACCCACTGAATTGCTTTATTGATGGTTTTAGCATAGTCTGGCTTTAGCATAGTCTTTGCCTCAGAATTATTGTTGTACATCATAATTTTTTCCACTGTGGAAGTTATTTACCCCATTTATACATCAGATATAACATTAACCATCTTCTCTGACAACAGGTTTAATCAGGTTTAAACAGGCTTAAAGAGATTTTATCTACATTTTTTAAAAATTGGTTTTATTACCTTTGCCTTGTGTGTCACAGAAACAACCAAATTTCTTTATCATTTGCATTATTGTTATTTGGAACTCTCATCAGACCTCGTACAATTGAAAATGTCAGGTAGTAAATTAACCACATCAACTGAGTCTCTGTCATCTTTTATTTGGCCTGAGGCTCTGCAATCACACAGGTGGGAAGCTGCGTCTTCAATTAAGGACAGTTGCAAATCCCCCTAGAAAAAGAACCAGACTTCAAACTACTGACTATTTAGAAAAGGGACTCTGGGCACAGCTTCTGCGGGCGCCCCCCGGGCGACTTTCAGACCGCCTCTGGGGCTCTCGGCGTTTCCGGTGCCTCCTAACGAAGAAGCCGGCTCCCTGGGCTGGCTGCTCACTCCAAACCCAACGGCCCAAGGATTGTTAGCGCGACTGTGTGTGCAGATGAGGCGAATGGTCCCGTACTTATTTGCCTGAATGTTCTAGTTCCTGGGTCCCTAACAAGGCCCTTTCTCTTGCTCCTCAAGCTATTTGTAACCATATCAATTTAGTAGACTCTTTCTGTAATTGAAATGCAAACTTTATTTTAAAAGATTTTAGGGGCGCTTGGGTGGCTCAGTCAGTTGAGCATCCAACTCTTAGTTTCCGCTCAGGTCATGATCTCATGGTTTCATGGGTTCGGGCCCCACATCCGGCTCTGCGCTGGCAGCTGGGAGCCTGTCTCTGTCTCTCTCTCTTTCTCTCTGCCCTTCCCCTATTTGCACTCTCTCTGGCTCTCTCAAAATAAGTAAATAAACTGTAAGAATAAGTAAAAGATTTTATTTTTAAGTAATCTCTATGCCTAATGTGGAGCTCAAATCTACAACCCTGAGGTCAAAAGTTGCACACACAGACTAAGCCAGCCAGGCACCCCTCATTTTTTGTTTTAATTGCAGTATAGTTAACACACTATGTCACATTAATTTCAGGTGTACGACAGAGCGATTTGATAACTGTGTTCTGCTGTGCTCACCACAGCATAGCCGCTGCCTGTCACCATGTAGTGCGGTTACAGGGTATCATTGACTGTGTTCCTAGTGCTGCACCGTACATCCCCATGATGTATTCACTCCATAACTGGAAACTTGTACCTCCCACTCCCCTTCCCCTTCCCCACCTACCTCCCCTCTGGCAGTCACCGTTTTGTTCTCTGTATTTATGAGTCTTTTGTTTGTTTGTTCATTTGTTTTGTTTCTTAAATCTCACATATAAGTAAAATCATGCGGTATTTGTCTTTCTCTGACTTATTTTACTTAGCCTATAATCTCTGGGTCCATCAATGTTGTTGCAAACGGCAAGATCTCGTTCTGAGTAATATTCTATTTATCTGCATGTTTGTTTCTTTTAAAGTTTATTTATTTAAGTCCTCTCTACCCTCAATGTGGGCTTGAACTCACAACCCCAAGATGAATGACCCCATTCTCTTCCGACCCAGCAGGCCAGGTGCTACCATATTCCATTTAAATGAAATCTGATTCTCACTGACTCACCTCCCTGACTCTGACTTTCAGAAACTCCTACTGAGTGTCTTTCCCTTTCCTGGGGCGACAGATACTTGCAGAGGCTCCGTAGTTTATCCTCCTTTTTACCAAGATAAAATTGGAAAAATCAGTTATGCCCTCACGGTCTCGCAGACTGTTATGCTGGGGTGTCACTCACTAATCAGGTGTGACTGGCCACTTGCCTGGAACTTGGGTTGACTTTATGGGGTCATAGCCTACAAAACTCTCCTAGTCTGACTGACTCCAATAAAAGCTCAGGGGACAGCACAGAGAAGGTGCCCAGTAGTTCAGTGCTGCCACAGCTCTGGCAAAGGCTCGTCTGACTCTACTAAACCATAAGGTGGCCCCAGACTGGCCCACTAACAACCAAACCCCGCGCACTACAGGCAAAGAGAGGCGTTGCAGGTGGACGGACAAGAGAAAAGTGGCCCAGTCACCACAGCAGGGTGTGTGCAGCACGCACGCAAGACGCCCCTGGGGCACCGGCTCTGGTGAACAGGGGACGCTGCACTCGCTGCGGGACTTCTTCATGAGGCCACTACTTTCAAGAACAGGAATTGTAGCTGAGCTTTCTCAAACACAGGAACAGACACAGAGAGTTGGACAAAATAAGGAGACAGAGAAATGTGTCCCAAATGAAAGAACAGGACAAAACAACAGTAAGACAGAGGTAAGTAATATGCCTGATAGAGAATTTAAAGTAATGGTCGTAAAGATACTCTCTGGACTTGAGAAAAGAGTGGAGGGCCTCAGTGAGACCCTCAGCAAACAGATGCAAAACAAAAAAGAACTGATTAGAAGTGATGAACTCAATACTGAAAATAAAAATATACCAAAGGGAATAAATAGCAGATTAGAGCAGAAGTCCGACACTCAACCGACTGAGCCACCCATAAATAGCAGATTAGAGAAAGCAGAGAGACAGATTAGTGACCTGGAGGACAGACCGGTGCAAAGGAGCCAAGCTGAACAGCAAAGGGAAAAAGGAATAATAAAAACTGAGAATATGTTAAGGGAACTCAGAGACACCATCAAACATCATAACATTCACATTATAGGGATCCCAGAAGGGGAAGAAAGAGAAAAAGGGGAAAGAAAATTAACTTGAAATAACAGCTGAAAACTTCTGAAATCTGGGGAAGGAAACAGAAATCCAGATGCAGGAGGCACAGAGAGCATCCAACAAAATCAACCCAAGGAAGTCCACACCAAGACACATAGTACTTAAAATGGCAAAAAGTAAAAAGTAATGATAAAGAGAGAACTTTAAGAGCAGCAAGAGAAAAGAAAACAGTTACCTATAAGGGAAACCCCATAAGGCCATCAGTGGAATTTTCAGCAGAAGCATTGCAGGCTAGAAGGGAATGGTATACTATATTCAAAGTGCTGAAAGAAAAAAAACTTGCAGCCAAGAATTCTCTATCCAGCAAGGCTATTATTTAGAACAGAAGGAGAGAGAAAGCTTCCCAGACAAAAATTAGAGGAACTCATCACCACTAAACTAGTCCTGCAAGAAATGTTAAAGGGAACTCTGAGTGGAAAGAAAAGTTGATGAGTAAGAGTAAAAAAAAAAAAAAAAAGTTGGAAGCGCAAAATTAACTATATAAAAGTCAGTCAAAGAATTCATAAAATAAAAGGATGTAAAGTATGACACCATACACCTGAAACATGGTGTGGGGGGGTAAAGAATGGGTTCAGACTCGGCAGCCGTCAACACTGGCTGCGAGATGCAGAAGACATTGTCTACAAACTAGTGGTGACCACGACTCAAAAACCTACAGTAGATACACAAGAAGTAAAGAGAAAGGGATCCAACCACTGAAGAAAGCCAGCAAACTGTGAAAGAGAACAAGAGAAGAAAACAGAATTAAAAAAAAAAAAAGCATAAAACAAGAAACAAAATGGCAAGAAATACATACCTGTCAACAATTACTTTGAATGTAAATGCACTAAACACTCCAAACAAAAGACCTAGCGAGATAGGACGGACAAAAAGGTGGGACCCAGGGCCCCTGGGGGGCTCAGCTGGTTAAGGTCCTGATCTCCTGGTTTGTGGGTTCGAGCCCCATGTTGGGCTCTCTGCTGTCAGCACAGAGCCCCCTTCAGATCCTCTGTCCTCCCCCTCTCTCTCTGCCCCTCCCCAGCTTATCCCCCCCCCAAAAATAAACATAAGGGAAAAAGGGCAAAGCCCATCTTTACGCTGCCTGCAAGGGAGCTGCTGCAGATGTTAGGGCGTCTGTAGGTTGCAAGTGGAGGGCTGGGAAAGGGCTTCTCGTGCAGGTGGAAGCTGCTGGGGTAGCAGCACTTACATCAACAGACTGGACTTGAAAACGAAGCCTGCAGGGCACCTGGGCGGCTGAGCAGGTTAAGCATCTGACTCTTGACTTCGGCTCAGATCATGGTCTCATAATCCAGTCTGTGAGACTGAGCCCTGTGTTGGGCTTCCCACTGACAAGGCAGAGCCTGCTTGGGATTCTCTCCCTCCGTCTCTGCCCCTCCCCTGCTCCTGTTCTCCCTCTTTTTCTCACTGTCTCAAAATAAATAAGTAACTTAAAAAACGAAAACAAAACCCAAAGAGACAAGGAAGGACACTATATAATCATAAAAGAGACAATCCAACAAGAAGATATAACAATTGTAAATATTTATGCACCCAAGAAGAGAGTACCCAAAACTTAAAGCAGCTAATTACAAACATAAAGGAAGCAATCAATCGTAATACAATAATAGTAGAGGACTTCAACACCCCACTTATGTCAAAGGACAGCTCATCCAAATAGAAAGTCAACAAGGAAACAATGGTTCTGAAGACACATTGGACCAGATGGATTTAACAGATATAGTCAGAACGTTCCATCCTAAAAGGGTGGAGTACACATTCTTTTTCTTTTTAATTTTCTTTGTCTTTTTTAATTTACATCCAAGTTAGTTAGCATGTAGTGCAACAATGATTTCAGGAGTAGATTCCTTAATGCCCCTCACCCATTTAGCCCATCTCCCCTCTAGCAACCCCACCAGCAACCCTCTTTTTGTTCTCCATATTTGAGTCTCTCATGTTTTTGTTCCCTTCCCTGGTTTTATATTATTTTTGCTTCCCTTCATGTTAATCTGTGTTGTATCTTAAATTCCTCATATGGGTGGAGTCATATGATATTTGTCTTTCTCTGACTGGCTAATTTCACTTAGGATAATACCCTTCTAGTTCTAGCCACATAGTAGCAAATGGCAAGATTCCATTCTTTTTGACTGCTGAGTAGTAGTACTCCATTGTATATCTACAGCACGTCTTCTTTTTTTAAAATTTTTTTAATGCTTTATTTATTTTTGATACAGAGAGAGACAGAGCATGAGAGGGGGAGGGGCAGAGAGAGAAGGAGGCACAGAACTGGAAGCAGGATCCAGGCTCGGAGCTGGCTGTCAGCACAGAGCCCGACGTGGGGCTCGAACCCACGAGCGTGAGATCTGACCTGAGCCCAAGTCGGAGGCCCAACCGACTGAGCCACCCAGGCGCCCCTACAGCACGTCTTCTTTATCCATTCATCCGTCTATGGACATTTGGGCTCTTTCCATACTTTGACTATTGTTGACAGTGCTGCTATAAACATTGGGGCACATGTGCCCCTTCGAATCAGCACTCCTGTATCCCTTGGATTAATACTTAGTAGTGCAATTACTGGGTTGTAGGGTAGCTCTATTTTTAATGTTTTGAGGAACCTCCGTACTGTTTTCCAGGGTAGCTGCACCAGTTTGTATCCCCACCAGCCGTGCAAGAGAGATCCTCTTTCTCCTCATCCTTGCCAACATCTGTTGTTGCCCAAGTTGTTAATGTTCGCCATTCTGACGGGTGTGAGGTGGTATCTCACTGTGGTTTTGATTTGTATTTCCCTGATGAGGTTGAGCATTTTTTCATGTGTCAGTTGGCCATCTGGATGTCTTCTTTTGCCCATTTCTTCACTAGGTTATTTATTTTTTTGGGTTTTGAGTTTGATAAGTTATTTATAGATTTTGGATATTAACCCTTAATCTGGTATGTTGTTTGCAAATATCCTCTCCTATTTTGTCAGTTGCCTTTCAGTTTTGCTGATTGTTTCCTTCACTGTGCAGAAGATTTTTATTTTGATGAAGTTCCAATAGTTCATTTTTGCTTTTTTTCCCTTGCCTTTGGAGATATGTTGAATAAGAAGTTACTGCAGCCGAGGTCAAAGAGATTTTTGCCTGCTTTCTCCTCGAGGACTTTGATGGCTTCCTGTCTTATGGTTAAGTCTCTCATCAATTTTGAGTTTATTTTTGTGTGTGGTGTAAGAAAGTGATCCACGTTCATTTTCCCGCCTGTCGCTGTCCAGCTTTCCCAGCACTGTTTGCTGAAGAGATTGCCTTTATTCCATTGGCTATTATTTCCTGCTTTGTCAGAAATTAGTTGGCCATACGTTTGTGGGTTCATTTCTGGGTTCTATATTCTGTTCCATTGATCTGAGTGCCTGTTTTTGGCTGGTACCACACTGCCTTGATGATTACAGCTTTGTAATACAGCTTGGAGTCTGGGATTGTGATGCCTCCAGCCTTGGTTTTCTTTTTTGAAGATTGCTTTGGCTATTTGGTGTCTTTTCTGGTTCCATACAAATTTTAGGATTGTTTGCTCTAGCTCTGTGAAGAATGCTGGTGTTATTTTGCTAGGGATTGCAATACACATTCTTTTCAAGTGTACATGGAACATTCTCCAGAATAGATCACATGTTAGGCCACAAAACAAGTCTCAAGAAATTTCAAGAGATTGAAGTCATATCATGCATCTTTTTCAACCACAAGAAAGAATATGGAAAGAGCACAGATACATGGAAGCTAATTAACACGCTACTAACCAATAATGGGTCAACTAAGAAATCAAAGAGGAAATTACAAACTACATAAAAATGAACACACAATTGCCCCAAATCTTTGGGATGGAACAAAAGTTAATGAAGAGGGAGAGGGAAGGTTATAGTAACACAGGCCTGCATCAGGAAGCAAGAAAAATCTCAAATAAACAACATAACTTTACACCTGAAATAGCTAGAAACAGAAGAACAAAGGCCAAAGCCAATACAAGGAAGAAAATAATACTCAATAGAGCAAAAACAAATGAAACAGAGACTAAAAAATCAGGAGAAAAACAACTAGTTCTTTGAAAAGATTAACAAAATTGACAAACCTTTAGCCACACTCATTAAAAAAAAAAAAGGAGGTCACCTGGGTGGCTCAGTCGGTTAAGCATCTGACTTCGGCTCAGGTCATGATCTCACAGTTAGTGGGTTCGAGCCCCGCGTCGGGCTCTGTGCTGACAGCTAGCTCAGAGCCTGGAGCCTGCTTCGGATTCTGTATCTCCCTCTCTCTCTGACCCTCCTCTGCTCATGCTGTCTCTCAAAAATAAATAAAAAACAGAAAAAACAATTAACAAAAAAAGGACTCAAAACCCTCCTAGGATTCAGGGCCTCACATGTGGTCAGGAAGGTTGACTTCCTAGCAGGTTCAGGAATGTAGAAATTTACCCAACTAATAGGTATTGTGTTTCTCACCTTGGGAGAATAATAGAGACTTTTGAAACTTCACTCTGAGATTTCTTATGAAAATGTCCAGCAACGCAAACCTATGTTTTAACACTTGCTACACCCAAATGGATAACTTGGTCACACTTACTAACAGCAGCTTCATTTTATGGCCTAGACTGATCTTTATTTGAAAAAATATATACATATATATTTTAAGTTTATTTATTCATTTTTGAGAGAGAGAGAGAGAAAACACAAGCAGGGGAGGAGTAGAAATAGAGAGAAAGAGAGAGAGAGAATCCCAAGCCCTGGGGATTGAACTCATGAACCACAAGAGCATGACCTGAGCTGAAACCAAGAGTCAGATGCTTAGCTGACTGAGCCACTCAGGTGCTCCTTATTTATTTTTTTAAATGTTTATTTTTGATGTGCCTGGGTGGCTCGGTCAGGCCTCTGACTCTTGATTTTGGCCCAAGTCATGAACTCAGAGTTTGTGGGTTCAAGCTCTGCATGGGGCTCTGCACTGTCAGTGCTTGGAATTCTCTTTTTCTCTCATTAGTTAAGAGTTAAGTAAACCTTTCATACTGTACTGGTTTGTTTGTTTGTTTGTTTTAAGAATGATAAAACAGGTGAGTCTGGGTGGCTCAGTGGGTTAAGCATCTGAGTTCGGCTCAGATCATGATCTCACAGCTCATGGGTTCAAGCTCCACACTGGGCTCTGTGCTGACAGCTCACAGCCTGTATCCTGCTTTGGATTCTGTGTCTCCCTCTCTCTCTTCCCCTCCCCTGTTCGCACTCTGTCTCTCTTTAAAAAATAAATAAACATTAAAAATTAAAGAAAAAAGGAACGATGAGACAAATCACCACGAATTGGCTCACAATGACAGAAATGTCTCCCACGAGAGTGCTGGAGGCCAGAGATCTGAAATCGAGGTGTGGACAGGGTTGGCTCTGTCTGGATGCTGAGGCAGACCCTGTGCTGAGGCCCTTCCCTGCCTCTGATGTTGCCTGTGATCCTGGGCATCCCTTGGTGCATGGTCATATTACTCCGTCTCCAACTCTGCCTTCACGTTGGGTTTTCCCTGTGTCTCGGGTCTCTCTCTCTCCCATTCCAAAGACACCAGCCACTGGGCTTAGGACCCATCCTCCTCTAGGACGGTCTCATCTAGGGACCTTACCTCAGTTACATCCGTAGCGCCCCTGTTTCCAAACACAGTCTCATCACAACATGCAGAGGAGAGGCTAGCGCCTGGGTGTGTCTTCTGTAGGAGCACTCCTCACTTATCAGATACATGTTCCTTTTATGTCTGAGAGGCATGCTTCTTAGTAGACACATACTTCTATTAAAAAACAACAACAGTTTTGCAGACTCAAAGGCCTGGGAACACAGGGATGCTAGGAATTCGGGAGATGTGCTTGGGTTGGGGGACTGACTGTTAGTGCTGGAGTGGACTGCGGCTGGGGTTTGCGTGGACCAGGAGTACTGGTCACTTGGGAGAAGGTTTTCTTGTTGCTCCTGGGGCCTGTCTGACTCAGTTTTGGGGAAATAACTTCACACAGCACTACCAGGGGTGGGTCCCCCACTCAGCCCAGGTGCCTGTGCCTGGACAGGAGCCCCAGTCAGCACGAGGGGCCTTTCATTTGGCACTTTGGGGAGTGGTGCCTTGTTGTCCCAGAGGTGGACAAGAAAGCCCCTCACACGCCTCCACTCCCAGCCCCATGCCAGGTGGCCTAGGGTCCCCAGTGCGGGTGTCGGGGCTCGTGTTGCTGCTCTCAGCCCTCCTAGGGTCCCTTCTGCGACGCCCTGGGAGCATTTCCATATGGGCTAACCCCTGGACCTGTTTCATCCAACATTATAGGGTTAGGTGAGGAGGCTGAATGCAGCTGGGACCATTCCAGAAGGCCTGGTCTTGGGAAGGGCTCAAGTTCTATTGCCAGGCCATGGCCTGGACTCCAGGGACCTGGTGGTGAAGACAGAACCCTGTCTTCCTGGAAAGGCAGGCAAAAAAAGGAAAGAAAGGAGGGGAGGGGAAGGGAGGGAGGGAGGAAGGGAGGGAGGAAGGAAGGGAGGGAGGGAAGAAGGAAAAGAGAAAGAAAGTAACTCCGTGAGGGCAGCTGTGTGCACTCAGACAAAGTACGGCCCCGCGTTTGTTGTGCTGCGGGCAACGCGAGCAAGGGGATTGTGGATAGCCAGTCGCGTTGTCGCAGAAGAGACCTGGGGGCGGCCAAGGCCAGAGAAACCGGCTTCCGCTGGGCCCCGGGATCGCGGCCGGAGCCGGCACCCTGGACCTGGAGGGGGGGAACCTAGAGGAGTGGGGTGGGAGGAGCCGGGTGGGAGGAGCAGGGGCTGCGGTGGAGCCGAAGGAACGTCGTGGGAGGATGGGAAGGGGCTGACAGGTGAGACGCCGGGTGGGATCAGCCAGCTTCCCGAACAGTCCACGTGGCGGTGGGGCTAGCAAGAGTGCAGCAGGGGACTCGAGGCCCAGGGTGGCCGCTGCAGGATGGCCAGGCCCCAGGAGGCATCGTCCCCGCGTCCCCGACCCCGGCGCAGGGCTGCGGAGAGGAGGTGCCAGGAGGGGGGCGGCGCAAGCTCTGCGCAGTGAGGGCCGAAGAGAGGGAGCAGGAGGCCTTCGGAGAAGCTCCGCTGGGTTGTAGCAGGCTGGGGTACCGGGGAGAGGGGGCTTTGACTGCCTGAGGAGAGAACCTGGAGCGAGTGGTGTTACCCTGGCAGGGGTGAAGGAAGGAGGGACGAGGAGCTTTGGCCCGGGCTGGGAGGAGCCTTTGAGAGGAGGGGCCGGGTCCTGCCCTGGCGTCCTGGCCGGCCGGCTGGCGGGCGGGTGCGGGAGGAAGACTTGCCGTGGGCCTTCCCTCCCCGGTGCGCCCCGATCCCGGCGTGTTAGTTTGTCACCTTTCCCTGACGCCCAGAACACAGCGGGCGCTGCTACGTGTCCCCGGCTTGGGTCCAAGGAACAAGGGCATCGCACGGGTCAAGGAGCTGCCTGAGCAACTGAGTCACAGCCCCGTTTTGCAGCGAGGAAAGCGAGCCACAAAGCAGTTAGAGTTTCACCCTGAGCCGTGGCACAGCGGTGCTGAGCGGACTGGCCGCCTCTCCCGCCCCACAGGCCCGGGCTCCGGCTCTCTGAGCAGCGGCCCTCCCCCCCACCCCGTGCGCTCCCATCTCCCTCCTGCGGCCGCCCGAGCTGTGAGCCCCTGGGGACCCGGTGCGCTGACCTCCCCGAGCCGCAGCTTCTGTCTGGGTTGGAGAAGACCGCACCACTCCCTGTCCCGGCGGTCGTGAGCCCTGACCCGGTAATTGTCTGTCGGAGTGGATGCAGCCACAGCCCTGACGCAGGGCGCTGTCCAAGCCCTAAAGCAAGTTTGCGGGCGCCGCCAGGAGGCGCTGCTCCGCCGCGGACGCCTGCGCGCTGGGGCGTGGCTTCCTGGCCCCGCCCACCGCCTTCGGGGCGGGGCGCGCGTGCGCCCTGCTCCCAGCCTCGCGAAGAGTGCCGGACGGAAGACGCGAGCCTGCGGCGAGCGGGAGCAGAGGGGCGGCCCGGAAAATGTGGCGGCCGGTGAGTCCTCGCCCGGCGCCGGCCGGCGCCTGCGCTCACAGATTCCCGTCAGCCTCCGTCCGGAGCCCTCAGGGTTACCCCAGAGCTGCCCCGTCCTGGGCTCTGTCAGGGACCGGCACAACCCACCGACCCTTCCTCCCCCGGGACCGTCGCCCCCACCTGAGAGGGACCCGCACAGCCCGGAGCCCCTCCCCCCACCCGCGGCAGGGGTCCCCAGGGTTCTTGGGGGCGTCCTTCACGTCTCTCAGCCCCTGTTCCTCAGGATAAAAGCCCCCTGGGCCGTGTTGGGGAAATGCTGGGTACCAGCCACGAGCCCACCGCGGAGCCCTCTCCTCTCGCCGGAAGCACCTGTGTGGGTGGGGGCCCTGCTCAGAGACAGCGTCTTATCCCCTCGTGGACACCTCTGTCCGAGAGACCCCTTTTCCCAGGGCAGTCTGTCCTGGCTCCCTGGGCTGCTGGACTCCGTTCCTACCCCTCACGGCCTGGTCTCTGCCAGAATCCCAGGCCGGAGTCCTCGTCTTTCCTTCCGCCTGCGCCCTTGGGAGCCCTGCCCCTGGCCCCCGAGCCACCTGAGATGGCCCTGAGCCGCCGCCTGCCCGCTGCCTCCCAGGAGATGAGAGGCCTCTGGGGCGTGTGGGGGCGGCCTGCCCCCCCATCCCAGACTTCCGCCTGGCCCTGGGCTGTCCTGCCAGCGCGTGCTGCCCCAGTTCTTTCTTGGCCGGCCTCCAGTTGTGTTGTATCTGCGTTAGGAGGGGCACCCTTTAACCTGGGTGTCCTAATCACTGACCCGGCTCCTACCCAGGCGAGCCCAGGGGTCTCGGCTTTTCCTCGGCATCTTCCACTTGGAGCTCTGCGCGCCTGGCAAGCCCAGCCTTGTCGGCGTGGATGTGAGCGGTGGAGATGCGTTGCGGCTCCGTTTTGAGCCTTGCCCGGAGCGGTGGCATGCGCAGGAGTCGTAGGTCTGAGCGACGCAGGGCTGGTCAGGCCGAGTCAGGCCGAGAGACGCTGGGTTGGCCTGGGCACAGCACTTCACAGCTTACGAAGCCTCTGCGAATATTCAGGAAACCTACTCTGGCCGAAGGAGCGGGCAGGTGGGCGGTAGCTTCTGGTCAGGGGCTGCTCACAGCCGCTACGTGCGGCAGAGCCCATCCAGCTTCTGGGTCCTGACCGGTGCCGAGAGGCCGCAGACCCTTAGAAAAGAAATGGGCAAGCTGTTCGTGGCCCTGAGACCCCTTCCCAGCTTCCGAACCACGGGGACCCTCCGTGCCTCAGTTTCCTCCCTGCGGGAAACTGCCCAGGGTCTCGTCACCCCTGTAGTTTTTCTGTTTTAGGGCCTCATGGAGAGGCTCAGCAGCTGCTTCCCAGCTCGATGGGCTGGGTCACCTGCAGTGACCTTTCATCTGCTAATCTGCTCTGTCCAATCGATATGGTGCTCGGAAAACAGGCAACTCACTTGTCTTTGACTTTGGAGTATCTGTTTGATTCTCACTACTGAGAGCTTTGTGTTGTGGTTGCTGCTACTCTGCAGGTTGTTAGCTGAGTTCCAGATGAGCACTTTCTGCAGGCAGGCTCTGACGTGAGAGGCGGGGCCACACACAGGAGGCCACTGGCAGGCTCTGAGTGCCTGTCTCTGTTGAGACAGGTGTAAGCGGGGACTGTCCCAGGCAAGCCAGAGCGTGTGTTTGTCCTGGTGAGCAGCTCTGGGGTTTGGGGGTGGGGGGCACCCTGGGGAGCCGAGGCACTCTCCCTGCCTGTTTGCTGGCGTGCCGGGGGCCCAGGCTCTGGGTGTGCTTTGGGTTGTATGTGATCTGGTGGAAACTGCCCTGGACCGCTGCCTAGAGATCTGGCCGCGACTCTGCCCTGTATTTACGGCCGCACGACTTCTTGGGGCTTTGGAGATGTCTCTTGGGTGAGTGGGATAGTTTGAAGAGTACTGGCCATCCCAAACTGGAAGGAGCCAGGTTCTGGAATGTGCCTGTGGACCCTGGTGGGGGCTCTGGAGTTGTCAGCCTGAGGCCTCATCCTCGGAGTCCTGTCCAGAGCCAGGCTGCTGCCATCTCTTACCTGACTGTGGCCTTCTGCGTCTTCCTCACCTGGCATCCAAGTCTGGGCCACGTGAGGTGCTAGTTCATTCTGTGCTTGGTACTGTTTATTTCAAGTCAGCAAGCCTTCATGGAGTTCCTGCTCTATCTACCGGGCACTGCGCTAGATCCTAGGAGCACAGAGGTGATGGAGGTGAGCCGGGCCCAGTCTGGTGGGGGGACAGACTGTAAACTAACAGTCCCCCTGCTGTGTGAGAAGGACCGTGGGAGAGGTGTGTGCGAGGTGCAGAGGCGGCTGGGGGATGCCAGACAGGCCTGATGCATTCGGGTCTGGCAAAGGGTTTTCCAGGCAGAACAGCAGCCTGGAGAAAGGCCTGGGCCTGGCGCCGCATGGGCTGTCTGGGGGTCTACCGCAGGGGTCTTTTTATGGGAATGTGACTGAGCAGTCACTCTTGCTGCAGCAGCCTCTAGGAAAACAAAAAACTGTTCCTGGGGGCTACGGCCAGGGGCTGTTACTCCTCTGGCCTCGCCCTGCCGGAAGCTTGGGGTGCAGCCAGGGCCTTGTGCTTCAGTAATAAATATTTATTACTATATATTTAGTAATAAAAAGTAATTCAGGTTTAGCACTCTCCTCCGAGAAAGCACACGAGTGCGGGCCCCCCTGCTCAGCGCTCCCAGGGGTGTCCGGAGGCCGGGGGGTTCTGGTGAGGCTGGGGTCAGCCCGTGGTCTCGGGGCAGCCGCGGCTTCAGCCGCCGAGTCCTGAGGCCTTTTGCCCGGCTCCTCAGTTTGTTGGCTGGGAGGACTCCCGGGCCCTCCCGGGCCTCCGATCGCCGCGGTCTGCGAGGAACCTCGTCCGCCAGGGCCGCGCCTTCCCGCGCCTGCGCCGCCGCTTCTGAAGCGCCGAGCCCACGCGACTCCACGCAAACCTGACCGCGCTGCGCTTTCGTTCCGCTCCTGCCCTTCTCGTTAACTGGAGCGCGCCTGCACCTTCTCTGTGGCACCTGTCTCCAAGTTTTGCACATGTCGGAAATAGTCTCTTTTACCTTCTGGGCTAAACGCTATTTTTCCTTGTGAAAAAGCAGTAAGAAGCTGACCATCTTTTAACAGAAGTAGCTGACTTGAATCTAGCAAGTGTGTGCCTTGTGTCAGGCGGTGTGGCCTGTGGGGGCAAGGCTGTCGGCAGGAGAGTACGGACATGGGGACCAGCAGGTCTGACCTCCCGTGGTCGCAAACATGTGCATATGCTCTCTCTCTCTTTCTCAAAAATAATAAACATTTAAAAAATAAATTTAAAAAAGCCCACAAAAACGATGCCGTCTTCCTGACTGGGACTTGAGTGGTGTCACAGATGCCTGGGGCTTTGATCACGAGAACATTTAGGTGTCAGGGCACGCTGAGGGGATGGTACCACGTAGTAGCTGATTGTCCAGATCCTGGCCACCTAGATCCACCCATTGTTAATATCGTGCCCTACTTGTTCCTATTTTTATTGAAGGAAATTTTATATTGTCATTGGACTATTTGAAAGTAGGTTGCGGACATACACAATCTCTAAACATTCCAGCACGCGTGCCCTCGACAAGAACATTCACACTTAAGTGTCCCTAACAAGGTGCACAGCGGTCCCGCAGCGTCTGTCCAGATTCTGACTTGCCTGTTACCCCAGAAATGTGTTTCCAGGGGCCTTCTTTTAGCCCGAAGTGTGTCACGGCGTCATGTCTGTCTAACTTTCTGTTCCATAACAGTCTTCCCACGTTTTTTTTCTCGTGGCTTTTTTTTTTAACTTCTTGTAATAAAAACTTGCAAAAATTTATGGAAGTAGAGATAATTAATAAATGGCAGTGCCCAGCACCAGTGTTCCCAACTCATGGATCCTAATTGTCGTAACCCGATGTCCAGGCCGCTCCTCCAGGCGATAGGCGGTACCTGTTTCGTCCAGGCAGGGCAGAGAATCGTCG
>NC_043714.1:78139985-78167126 GCF_006229205.1 Suricata suricatta
CAGAGCCAGACACGGGGCTTGAACCCACGAACGTGAGATCTGACCTGAGCCGAAGTCGGAGGCTTAACCGACTGAGCCACCCAGGCGCCCCACTAATGACTTTCTGAAGAGAAAATGTTTAGAATGTCCCACAGCCTGGACCTACCTGTTGGGTGTGCTCAGGGTCACTGATAATGAATGCTGAGCCCCAGTGGCTGGTGGGTGCTGTCAGCTCTTACTCAGTGGGCTTGCTGTCTTCTCGAGAAGATCAGATTCCTAGCATAGCTCTCAATGGCCAGCCAGCTGGCGTGTGACAGCATTGATACTCCCAGGCTCTCAGGCGCCAGCCTCGGGCCATCTTGCCCACTCCTCACACTTGACTTGGATCCACTTGGCTCCATCACCCAGCACCCCCCCACCATGGGCTGACTTCCCCAGCACATTGTCCAGTCCCTGCAGGAAAACCCCAGGGCCCCTTGGCATGCCCTGTCTGGCTCCAGCTCACTGGGCTGCCCACTCTTTTCTTTTTGGGCAGCGCCTACCCCGGCCTCACCAATGAGCATATAGTAGGTCCACATGGACCTCTCCTCCCCAGAAGTGCCCTGTGCTCTCCTGGCTTTAGGCCTTTCCTGCACCCACATCCTCTGCAGAGAAGACCCGCTCTGGTGTCCACGTGGAAGTCTCACTTGCTGCCAGGTCGTGGATCTTATGCCTCCATGCTGTCCCTGTGATTTCTGGGCTTTGTCTGCATTTGTCGCATGCAGGAGCCAGTGTCATCTTGGGCATCTCTGGCAGGGTTTGTTTGATGGGATGTGTGGTAGAAGATGTGGAATCAGGTGAGGCATACAGTATGTGAAGACCTTGAGAAGAGGCAGGGGCCAGACGGAGCCTGGACAGAGCTGTGTCTGAGGGGAGTGTGCCGTCTCGGTGTGGTCACAAGACCTGGTCTGATACAAGGTGGCAGGTCCCAGCTGCAACCACACACCCGCAGGCACTTACGGACGTTCAGAGCAGCTGTCCACCAGGTGTCTGAGGTCACAGATGCCCATTCTCTGGGCGTCCTCTTCTGGTGAGACCGTGCGTGCTGTGCATGCGGCCAGTTCAGGTCACATGGGCCGGGGGGAGGGACCTGAGGGCAGTAGGGGGTGCCATGCTGTGCTGCTCCCTTGCATGGAAAGCCTAGGGGCCCCACCTGCCACTGGTCCCGTCTGCCCGTGGCTGCCTTTCCTGCCTCTGTGGAGTCTCCTTGAGCATCTGCACTCCGTGTGTGTGGCCTTGCTGAGCGGAGATTTTCTGCCCGCCTGTGTTCCCCTCTTGGGACAATAGGTCATGGACCTTTTCTTTTGACTTTTGTGTTATTTTGCAGTCCTTGAAATTGTCTTCAGGGCTGTGTCCTTTGGCCAGAACATGTTTGGAAAGTCATTTCCTTATTTGCCCTGGGGTTCACAATGATAATGTTAGCAGCTGTGCCATGGATTGTGACTTACTACACACAACCTTTTCTTCCCTAAAAGAACTTGCAGCACGGGAATTTGTGGTCGAGGAACTCTTCTATCATGATTAAAATAAGATCAGGAGAGCAAGGCTGTCAGGGCAGGAGAGCCGTGAGGTTTCCGTGGTCACTGGAGTACACAGCGCCTTGTGCCATCCCCACTTCTGGTTCAGGACACCTGCCAGTCAGCCTTCCCCACCCTCCTCCGGGTCCCGCTTCTGGGTCCTCGAATGCGCTCTCAGAACAACCTTTTCCTGTTTCTGGTCTTCTGCCTGAGAGTCTGACATCTGTCTTCCTCCCCCAGCCCTCCCCCAGCCCTCCTCTCTCTCCTTCCTTCTCTTCCTTTCGTTTATTTATTTATTTTGAGAGAGAGAGAGAGAATGAATATGAGGGGAGAGAGAATCCCAAGCAGGCTCCTTGCTGACAGCCCTCAAGTATCATGACCTGAACTTGGGGCCCAAACCCATGAACCGCAAGATCATGACCTGAGCTAAAACCAAGAGTCAGATACTTAACCCCCTGAGCCACCCAGACGTCTCCTGACATCTTTCTGATTGTGTGATGAAGCATTACTGTTCCTTCCTTTGGAAATTCAGAATGACTTCCTGAGGCTGCTGGTCAGTGGGCCAAAACAGCAGAAAAAGAGTTACTTAATCATAGGTCCCGGGACCCCAGTAAAGTATCAGAGGCAGGGACTGACTGAGGGGCGTAGAGGCCCTGTCAGGTGCAGACTGAGTGCAGCCTTTCCCTCTGACCTGTGATTCTTAGACCTTGGCCTTACTCGTGGGAGACGGGATTGTCTTTGCAGGTCTGCATGCAGACATGCCGGCCTGGCCCCATGCACAGGCCCCGGCACTGCTGACATGCTTCGATGAGTGTTTGGGTACAGGGAGGTCCAGGCGCCCCTCACACCCAGGTCTGGAAGTGCTGGGGCAGCAGGAGGCTGGAGGGGGTGTTCTTGCTGCGACTGACCCTGTGCCGTTTGCTCGCCCTGCAGTCACGGCTCTGCCGTTTCCACTCTGCTCTGCTGCGGAGCAGGCCGGAGCCCTGCCTGTACCCTGCCACCTTCTCCAGGAGAAACCTCAGGGTCCTGCCTGCAAGGTGGTGAGTTCCCCGTGGCGCCTGGTGCCCTGTAGGGCGCATGATTCTTACCAGGCAGGGCGGGAAGGCCTGTCCTGTGAGGCCCAAGGCTGCTTCTAAGTGCTTCTGTCCCCAAGACAGATGCGTTTGCTCCACTGTGTGGTGGCTCGGAACCCCCCACCGCCAGGCCCCAGAGTTTGTGGGGCAGGACTACCTGCCCGCTGCGGGTGCAGGAGGGCGGGACTGCCATGGATGGAGCCACAACCTGGGGTGGGGGGGCGGGGTTCTAGGCCTGGGGTCCCTGGGCACGGTGGGGCAGCAGTGAGGGGCAGTGTCAAGAGGCCAGCCTCAGGGCTGGTGGAGCCGCTGCTTGGTGACCCTGGGGCAGATGTGTGACCAGATGCTGGGCTCCTGCCAGCCTCTCACCTTAGTCTCCTGTGCATGCTGCCCAGCCCTGCTGTCTGACACTTTGCCGTCTAGTGGGCTGTCGTGGAGGTGGATGGTGGCTATAACTGTACAGCGCAGGAGGCCCTGGTCCCTTGAGGGTCACAGCTCTACCTGCAAGCTGCTTCCCATGTAGCCAAGGAGCCTCCTTCTGTGCTCACCGGCCCCTCGGAGCCCGGTGTCCAAGTCCAAGGTGACCGGGAGCACTCGAGTGTCCACGCGGGCATCTGGAACTAACCTGAGTCATGCACCTCTGTCTCCCTCCAGGTCCTTGAGACCCTGGCCCCTGTGGAGGCAGGCGCTCTCTGCCGTGGTGACGGGGGTACCCCTGCTCCTTGGGGTCCGCTATTTCACAGCAGAGCCTCAGGAGAAGAGAAGGATGAGGCTCGTAGTGGATGGTGCTGGGCGCTTCACCAGGTAAAAGGGGCCGCGGGCTGGGCAAGGCTTTCTCCCCGGCGCAGTCCTGTCCTGAGACGCGCGGGGCTTCAGCCGGGGCTGGGAAGAGCCGCAGGGTTTCGCTGCGGGCTTTCAGGCTGCCGCCCCTCCTCCATCCCCTGCTTGTCCCCTTCCTCCCCCCCACTCCCCTAAGGAAAGCTGGCATCCGGAGAGGTTTGGGGCTCAGAGAGGAGGGCTCTCATCCTTCCTCTACTTCCATTGGACTGAACTAGAGATGGACAGTATCTGGTCATTAATATCAAGGGTGCCTTAAACTGAAGGCCCTTTTCATACTCCCTTCTCTCCCAGTGCAAGATTCTTGGAGGGGGGAGGGAAATCTTCCTGTTGGAGCACTCAGACATTTCTTCAATTGGTCAGATCCAGGAATTCCTACAGCTAAGAAGTCCTGAGAAGCGGCTCTTGGTGATGACTGAAACCTCTGTCTGCTGGATCCCGCTGCTGGGCTGGGAGCACGTGACTGCTCCGGGCGCGGCTCAGGGAGGCCTTGGTCAAGGGGGCCCCAGGGTTGGGGTGTGGGGTCCTGCGCTGGTCCTGCTCTGCAGGCTCTGAGCCCCTGCGGCCTCCTAAACCTGGGTCATTTCTCAAGAGAAGACTCAGGACTGCTAAGGCTTTCAGCACTTAGCCAGAAACTTCTTTGAGGTTTATGCTAATGGAGGCCATAGATGGCTGGATGGCTGAATGCTTGGCCACTTCCTGCCGTGAGGACAGAAGCCAATCACTTCCTAGCTCACTGGTGGTGGTCTCCCTAGGTGGTCAGGCTTGCCGCCCTCGAGGACAGCTTCTGGGCAGTGACTTCTCTGTCCCAGGGTTGCACAGTCTCCACAGTCCTGAGGTAGATGACGGCAGAGCCTGGAGTCGGCTCTGTCTTTCCTTCTGTGAGCCTCTGTCACGTGGGTGCGTGAGGATTCTTGGGGACTGTCCCCATGCAGCCTGGTTCTGAAATGCACACTCAGCAGGTCCGGGCTTACCTCATCCCCTGCCTGTCGTGTGCCGTTATTCCCCAGCGTCAGGTGCCCCATCAGTGGACTTGGCATGCCTGCCTTCTCTGCCTCCTTTCTGAGAAAATGTATTTTTACCACTTGCTTTCCGAGGCTGAGCTGGGATTAGAGGGAGGGGAACTGTTTTTGTCAGCCGTGAGCCCCAGCAGTTGCCCAGAGAGGCGGGTTGGGCATGGGGTGACCACAGGGCCTCCAGAGTAGGGGGCAGCGTGTCTGCAGGAGCCCGGGATGGCGCACAGGCGGGGCAGGTCAGGGCCGGCTCGCCACCAGGAGAGCCGGGGGCTTGTGCTGGTGCAGGAGAGCAGAGATCAGAACTTGTCAAAGGCTCACAGATGGGGTGGTGGAAAGTTGGCATCAAGGCTGTGGTTTCTTACCCCGCCCCTTACTTAATTTTAACTTTTCGGAAACCTGTGGGCTTTCCTTTTTTGGACATTTTCAAATATCCAGAAAAATTGTAAGAATAATACAAAAGAACTTTTTCTTCTTGAAATGTCTGCAGATAAGTTGTCAGTGCTCCATTATCTCTGAGACCTTGAGTGTGTGTCCTAAGCAAGGGCATTCTGCGTGCAGTCGGAGCTGACGGTGCGGGCCTTCCAGCGCCTTAACTCATTCACGTGTGATCAAGCATCCCTGAAATCACCTTTTTAAAAAGCACAAAGATCCCATGCTAGGCCCATCTCTAATCTCCTGCAGTCTAGAACATTCCCCCTGTGTCTCCTTGGCTTTTCTTTTTAGGTTGGTTTATTTATTTAGAGAGAGAGGCAGAGGGAGAGAGAGAATCCCAAGCAGGTGGAGCCTGATGTGGGGGCTCGAACCCACAAACCGCGAGATCATGACCTAAGCCAAAAATAAGAATTGGATGCTTAACTGGCTGAGTCACCCAGGCACTCCTTTCCATGGCTGTTATGGCTAAACTTGAGGTCAAGCATGGTCCCCCAGACGCCCATGTGTGCCTAGGGCTGTCCTCAGGGGTTCCCATAGACTGTTAGTTTCGATAGTTCTTAGGACAAATCACAGAACTCAGGAAAGTGCTGGCATCTGGATTATGTTATCAAAGCAAAAAAGATACAAATCCAGATGAGCCCAAGGAAGAGAAGCACAGGGTGCACAGGGTGAGGTCCAGGAGAGCCCCAGACTCAGAGCTTCCGTGTCTTCAGAGACACGCTACGCCCCCCACTCCTGTGCTTCTGTTGATGTGTGACTGTGCGTTTGGGGCATTCCCTCAGCTCCCGTGTGGTTTCCTTCCATATGCATAACTGAATCGTTGGCCTCCTGCTTGAACTGTGTCCAGCCTTCCCTCCCTTCCCCAGTGGGGCCGATATCTTGGTTCAGAGCCTCCCAAATTCTAGTCCCATGGTTGATCTTTCTGGCGATCTGAGCTCTTCATTAGCGTGAACTGTCCTGGGCCATCGTGAATCAGACCCTCCCATCACTCAGGAAATCCCCTGGTTTTAGAGGCCCCTGCCAGGAGCTCGGGGCAAAGGCCGAGCCTTTCTGGATAAAGTTAGTTCTTCGTAACACAATGACTTTGACACAGCCAGAGGCTGACAGGCGGGTAGTGGTGTACAACAGCAAACTGTGGCCACACATGGCTGCTGCCTGTTTTATAAATAAGGCCTTCTTGGAACTGTAGTCACGTCTGTTGAGTCCATGTTGCCTGCGGCTCCTTTCACTACCGCTGCAGAGCGGAACCCACGCGGCTCATAAAGCCCAAAATACTTTGTTTCACTTCGTGAAAAAAATTTTGCTGACCTCGTTTTTTGTAGAAGGCCCCTCCGGTTGGGTCTATCTGATGCTTGCTCACGGTCAGATTCAGTTGGTGCATTTGGGCATAGAAGTGACGCTGTTCTGCAGCTGTCAGGTGGCACGTGGGTTCAGTGTGTTCTCGGGAGCTTTGCTGTTTGGTTCCTGGTCTGTGTTATGTTGGTGTCCACCGCTTGTGCCCATGGGCTCAGGATCTCCCAGGACATCTTAGGTGAATTCGTTCTTACTGTGGTCACCAAGTGGTGTTTTTCCTAATTCAGTCCTTCCACGTTTGTTAGTTGGCATTGTATCCTAAGGGAAAAAAAGTCTCCCAGTTTATTCGTGTCAGTCTGGACTCAGGCATTTTTTTATTTCATTCTGTGGGTTGCCCTCTGTCACCATCACTGTTATTTTTTTGTTGCTGACTATTCCAGGATTGGCTGGTAGGAACCCCTTCAACCTGGCCTTTGTGACTCTTTTTCTTTTTTTTCCAAGTTTTTATTTAAATTCTAATTCATTAATATTACAGTGTAATATTAGTTTCAGGTGTAGATCCTGTTATCGCCAACATTTTATAGTAAAAAATTTTAAACAATGGAATTGGAAACACTATACAGTGAATGCAGATTTTGCCATTAACATCTCCATTTTGGGGGGGGGGGTTCAGTTCCCACCCCCAGAACCTTATTGCCATGTCCCCATTTCCAGAGCTGTTTGTTCCTCCTCGCGCTGAGATGCTCCAGGCTCATCCTGTTCTTCCCCAGGCCTGGAATCAGCTACTCTCCAAGGGAGGCTGGTTCCTTGGAGTGGAGAAGGGTTTTAAGGACCATGACATGGGCATTCGTGTGCTCAGCACTCAGGGGTGCATGTGCTCCCAGGCCCTTCCAGCTATCACTGGGGGGTGTCAGGGCACGTGGACATGTGCACATGTGCACATTTAGGTGTTTGTTTCCATATCTGGCCGTACATGCTTTCACACAGATTTCACCAGAGATCATTCTCATTTTCTCCCTTTCTTGATCTATAACTCCCTTCTCCAACTGGGAGAATCCTGGCTTTGTCTTTAATTTAGTGGCTTATTCGATCAGTCACCCTGAGTGAGGCACTTGTATCTCCCCCACCCCCCGGCCTTTGCAGACCTTGCATTGGCTTTTGGACTATATTATTCAGGAAGGAAGGAAGCCCCCTTCCCTGGTTTGTGTCTCTGTGGAGCTCAGAGAAATCCTGTGTCCTCGCTCACCCTGCCAACCATGCAATGCCGCGTGTTTCCGGTGTGGGGCTGGGGTGAGGGGACAGAGCGGGTCTGCAGAGGGCAGTGTGGCAAGCGCAGGGTATGGGCTGACCTTGGACGCTGCTCTAGCATGCTCAGCCGTGACTGCTGGGAGCAGCATGTACCGCAGCAGGCCAGCGAGCCCATCCAGAACCTAGCAACCTATTCCTTCCTGCCTTCTAATTCTGACCCTTCTGTGGCGAAAGTGGCTGAGGGGCTGGGAGGTGGAGGTTTGGCTTGCCCAGTGCCCCCAGGTCCTCTCAGGGCTTTTCCCTGAAGAACAGGAGCCCCACACTCCTCTCATGAAGGTCTGAGGGTCTGCGGTCGGTAATGCTGGAGGCCTGGACTCAGCCCTCGTTTTTTCCCTCTAGACCCAAGTCTTCTGTCCACAGCCTGGAGGTGGGGAGCGAGTGTCCTCGCTGTCGGAAGGAGGGACCTGGGCCTGGGCCTGGGCTCCAGGGAGCTGTCCAGGGACATGTGGAGAGTGGCTGAGCGGGGGAGGGCGTGCAGCTGGCAGGGCTCAGTCCGGGAAAGGTGGCTGACTACAGGCAGGGCCAGCAGTACGAGGGGCCTGGAGCAAGGTCACATCTGCACATAGGAGCTGCTGACAGCAGCCACCTTGCTGACCATCACTGCTGCACCAGGCCTTGGGTGCTGTAAGAGGAGAAGGAAGCCTTGCCTGATGGGTAGGGCCTGAGCCGCCCCCAGGCATCCTGGACGCTGGTGCATGTTCAGGCACAGGGCTGGGTGGGGACCGCCCTGCTGGCCATTCCATCCAAGGGCAAGGAGGCTGGACCAGAGCCTGTCCTCTGCCTGCCTGTGATCCCCGTAGCCGCTGCCACGTGCTCACTTGGTCTGGTGGGCTCGTGGGGGTTCTGAGGCCCAGTGCCTGCCAAGGGCTGAGGATAGCCTGTGCCCACAGGTCTCTGAGGGTCGGCCTCCAGATCTCCCTGGACTACTGGTGGTGTGCAAACATCGTCCTGCGAGGGCTGGAAGAGGTTTGTGCCCACACCCTGGCCACAGTGCGGGGAGGGCCAGGGGAAGGTGACAGGCCACATGGAGGGAGGTGTTGGGGGCACTAAGGAGGTGCCCGCCTGCCCCCATTTTTCCTCCATGCCTGTGGTCAGAACAGCCCGGAGTACTTGGAGGTGATGTCTGCATGTCACCAGCGGGCGGCTGATGCCCTGGTGGCTGGGGCCATCAGCAACGGGGGCCTCTACGTGAAGCTGGGCCAGGGGCTGTGCTCTTTCAACCATCTGCTGCCCCCGGAGTATATCAGGACCCTGCGTGTGCTGGAGGACAGAGCCCTCACCCGCGGCTTCCGGGAGGTGAGCCCTGCTCTTGGGATGGGAGCGGGGGACTCTGACAGCAGCCCCCACGCTGCTCCAAGAACCCTCTCCTGCCAGGTGGACGAGCTGTTCCTTGAAGACTTCCAAGCCCCACCCCACAAGCTCTTCCGGGAGTTTGACTACCAGCCGGTCGCTGCTGCGAGTCTGGCCCAGGTGCACCGAGCCAAGCTGTGGGACGGCACGGCTGTGGCCGTGAAGGTACTGGGGGGGCCGCCCTGTGCCAAGGTGGGTTCTGGGGCTGTGGCAGCTCCGGGTCCTCCCAGGAGCCTTGCCTGATGCAGGTGCAGTACATCGATCTGCGGGACCGCTTTGACGCAGACATCCACACCCTGGAGCTCCTGCTCCGGCTCGTCGAGCTCATGCACCCCAGCTTTGGCTTCAGCTGGGTCCTGCAGGTAACCGCCGCCCAGAGGCAGGCTGGGGCAGCAGTGTCTGCGTGTGCGTGCTGGGGGCGGGCTGGTCCCGGACCTGCACCCCCAGCTGCCCATGTGGCCCCCAGGACCTGAAGGGTACCCTGGCCCAGGAGCTGGACTTCGAGAACGAGGGCCGGAATGCTGAGCGCTGTGCACGGGAGCTGCAGCACTTCCGCTATGTCGTGGTCCCCCGAGTGCACTGGGACATGTCCAGCAAGGTGGGCTGGGCCCCCCCCTGGGTGGGAATGTACGGGCCTGTTGAGCTCAGCCACTTGCTCTCTCCCAGCGTGTGCTGACAGCTGAATTCTGTGAAGGCTGCAAGGTCAACGACCTGGAGGCCATCAAGACCATGGGGCTGGAGGCAAAGGATGTGAGTGCCGCATGCATCGGCGCCTGGGCGTGGGAGGGGTGTGTGCACCCGGAGCACAGGTTGACGGTGGCCTAGTCCTGTTCTCTCTCCAGATAGCAGAGAAGCTCATTGAGGCTTTTGCTGAGCAGATATTTTACACAGGCTTCATCCACTCTGACCCCCACCCTGGCAACGGTAGGAAAAGCACCCCTGGGGGTGACTGGGGGGCCAGGTATAGGGGGCCAAGGGCCAATGTGCTGTGTTCCTAGTTCTGGTGCGGAAAGGTCCGGATGGGAAGGCGCAGTTGGTGCTGCTGGACCATGGGCTCTACCAGTTTCTGGAGGAGAAGTAAGCTGGGAGCCGGGGCGGGGGGCGGGGGCGAGTGCGGGAGGCAGGTGCTGGCCGGGGTGCTCTGGCCTTACTGCTGGGCTCCCCCAGGGACCGGGCAGCCCTGTGCCAGCTGTGGCGGGCCATCATCCTGAGGGACGAGGCGGCGATGAAGACCCACACAGCTGCACTTGGGGTGCAAGGTGAGGTTGGGTGTGTAGGTGTGTGTGCTGGTGGGGCACGTGGGCCTGGCTCACTGTCCCCCCATCCGCCCCAGACTATTTACTCTTCTCCGAGATGCTCATGCAGCGGCCCGTGCGCCTGGGGCAGCTGTGGAGCTCACAGGTGCTGAGCCGCAAGGAGGTGGCCTACATGCAGGCCAGGGCGCGGGAGCACTTCGCGGGCGTCATGGGGGTGCTCAAGGCCCTGCCACGGGCCATGCTGCTTGTGCTGCGCAACATCAACACCGTGCGCGCCATCAACGCTGCCCTGGGCTCCCCCGCTGACCGCTACTTCCTCATGGCCAAGAGGTGGGCGCTGGCTGGTGGGATGGCTGTGGCGGGCAGGGGGGGTGGAGCGGGACTGGGCCCGCTGACCACGTCTCTGGGCAGTGCCGTCAGGAGCTGGAGCCGCCTGACAGGTGCAGCGTACCAGCGTGTCTATGGTGCCAGCCTCCTGCGCCACATCAAGGTCATCTGGGAGATGTTCAAGTTTGAAGTGGCCCTAAGGTGAGGGGACTGGAGGGGGCAGGTGGCCGGGCAGGTAGTCAGTACCTGCTCCCCACCAACCTGTGACCCCTCTGTGCGCCCCCCCCCCCCAGGTTGGAGACCCTATCAATGCGGCTCACTGTCCTCCTGGTTCGGCTCTTGGTCCACCTGGGCCTCCTGCCTGAGACCCAGGGGCTCTCCGAGTACCTGGAGACCTAGGGAGCCTCAAGGGCCAGAGGACCTCAGAGCTCACCCAGCGTCAGACCAACAGATCCGGGCTGGAGGTGCATGTGCCCCCAAGACCCAGGGCGCTGAGGCAGCAGTGGCCTGGGGCGGGGGACGACATAGGGCTGTGCCCACAACCTGGCCGGGAGACCCTGCAATGACCACAAGCTCTTTTCAAATCAAACCTCATTTTCCTTGTGTTTTGTACAAAAAGGGGTTGGGGTGGCACACGGTGGGGGGTCTAGAAGTGGGCTGTGACGCGGTCTGTCTCCAGCAGGTCGTCCAGGATCTGCAGGGAGAGTGGCTGGTGAGGGGAGGAGGTTCGGGGGAGGGGGTCAGGGGAGGCAGGGCCGGAGCTTACGATGTCAGGGGTGGTGCCGATCTTCTTGGCCAGCTCGCTGCGCTCCATGGTGCTCAGGTACAGGTAGCGGTTGAGCAGCTCCCCGTCCAGGACGTTGCGCACTGCGTTCTGCAGGATGCGCCGGTCGACGTGCAACATCCTGGGGGCGGGAGGGCAGGCAGCAGGGCAGCAAGGGGGGGGACTGGGGGGGGAGTTGGGCAGTTGTTTGGGGGGGGGAGGTCACGCTCACCGGAAAGCCCTGGGGTTGAGGCCAGCGTGGTGGGGCAGCATGGTGGTCAGTGCATTCTGGAGCATTAGCAGCCGCCGGTAGGTCTTCTCCTGCATGGGCAGCAGGAGCCCGATGCCGCCGTCCAGCGTGGCTGTGGGTGGCACAGCGTGAGCTGGGCTGACCCCCCCAGCACCACACCCCTGCCCCCATCCTGACCCGGGACTCACCGAACCACGTGATGTGCTTGTTCTCCCACACAACCGACTTCTTGCTCGGCCCCTCAGCAGCCCCCCGGCACGGGGTCCTCCAGAACGTGTTCACGTGGGCGCCCACGTGGAAGTCCGCCCGGCGGAGCAGGCGCATGCCCCCGAAGCTCTCTTTGGCTAAGCCAGAGGGAGCTCAGGTCACTGCCTGCCCAACCCCCCAGCCCCACAAAAGGGGGAGAGGGAACACTCACCTTCTGGCAGGTACATGTACACCATGAGGTTGCGGTCACGGTCAGACACTGGGGAGCAGAGTGCCCAGCGTCAGTCCAGCCACACCTGAAGTCTGAGAGCCCCTAAAGCTCCCAGGCCCTGTGCTCACCCAGGAAGCCCAGTTGGGCATTGTCCACCATGAAGTCCACACTATATACCTCCAGGGGCTTGGCATCCTGGGGACAGGAAGGGGAGGGACATCAAGGTCACGGCGAGGCCAGCACCCACCCAGCACCAGGCACAGTCCCCACAGGTACCCGGGACACAAGGCTCAGTGTCTTGCTCTCCTCCTGGTAGCGCAGCAGTGAAATGCTCTTCATGACGTCGGCGGCCAGGATGAAGTTCTTGACGCTGATCATCTGGTGGATGTAGAGCTGGGTGTCGATGAAGGCCATGCCTGTCAGCTCGCTGGCCCGCAGGCTCCAGAGGAAGATCTGGGGGGACAGGAGGAATAGGCAGCAGCTGGTAGGCAGCGGGCGGGACTGGGCGGGCAGCGGGAGAGGGCGCACCTTCTGGCCGATGGCAGACACCAGGTGCCCATTGCAGTGGCACAGGGCAGTTACTGGCCCTTTCTGCTCCTTCTCATACAGGACTTTGAACTTGTTCTTGGTCAGGGGCTGGCCAGGCTCAGGCACCACCTCAATCACATCCATGATCAGGATCTGACGGGGAAGGAGGGTGGGTGAGGTGTGGGGACAGTGCCCGGGCTGCTGGGCACTGCCCACCCCCTCCTGCGACCCCTTACCCGTCCTCGGCAAGTGACCTCCTCCCCCTGCATGAGGCAGGTCCCAGCAGCCACGTAGCCCTTGAGGCCGGACACAGTCTCCTCACTGCGCAGTGACACCGTCTTCATGCAGGTCACGTGCTCCCACTCCTCCAGCTCGATCCTGCACACGACAGGGTCAGGATGCAGCCTACAGGCTGGCCCCTGGTCACCAGCCAGACCCAGCCTCACCTGGCATTGGGGATGGCTTCCCAGCTGACTGGGGAAATGAGCTGGATGGAGAAGGCCTCCTGCTGCGGGTGGATGTACCGGTCGTCTGCACGGACAAAGGGTGCCGGTCAGGGCGGGCGGCCGCAACAGCAGGCCCCGCTCTGAGCATCTCGCACCTCTCTCAATAGTCTCGAACTCCTTCTCTTCGCCGGTCATGCGCGGGATGCGGGTGCAAGGCATGTTGGTGCTGGTGGCAACAGCATACACCTGGCAGGGAGTGGAGGGGGTCAGGGGCTGGTGAGAGGCAAGGCCCGGAGGGTCTCTGGCCTCAAGGGGACAGGGTCAGACCTTAGACTCCACGTGGTAAGCCACATAGTGGGCTGTGCAGCGCAGTGGGATCTTCCTGACAGGCCACGGGGCGTCATATGACAAGTAGGCAGGCAGGACACTGATCCTCAGCTCACCCTGGTGGGGCAGGGCCACAAGGTATGAGGGTCAGTGAGGCCAGGGCAGGCCAGGTGATCCCAAGCTTCGGAGGACTCTGGACAGCCTCAGGTCTGCTGGAACAGGCATGTGCAAGGGGCTGAGACCTGCTGTCCCGTGTTTCACCCGCTTCCTGTCCTCCCTCCCAGGCCCACCCGGGCTGGGACGCTGGCCACAGACCTGGTCTGGGCCACGACAAGGGAGGACCAGGCTCAGAGGAAGCTGGAGGCTGCAAGCAAAAGCTCACCTGTACACTGACCACACCAGAGTCAGCACAGCAGACAAGGGACCCCTGCCAGGGCCCCCCTTCACCCGTGGTCCTAAGTGTGTTAGCATCGACAAAGCACTTGCCATGTTACCATCACTGGGTCACCACTATCATCCTGGCATCACGGCGGAGGAAATGGGAGGCTTGGAGAGGGTGAGCACCTTGCCCAGTCACACAGCTCCTGAAGGGCAGAGCTGGGCTCCCGGCTGCAGACGGGTGCCCCAGCGGCCTAGGCCTCTACTGCTGCCTGCGCTGTCCTCCAAGCCCTCCCGGTGTTAAGCCCCAGGCTGCACCTCTTTGGCCTTGGCCCTGTCCACTGTCTAGACAACCCCGTGACCCTCCAGACGAAACCCAGGCTCCTGCCCTGTCCCGAGCTGTTGAGGGCCTCATTTCTGGGGCCCCAGCACCCCCTCTTGGCCTAGGCACCACGGGGGAGTGTCAGACAGAACTGAGCAAAGCAACATGGGGTGGCCTCAGCCTGCAGTCTCCCTACCTGTCTGTTGAAGTAGAGGAATCCACGGGGGCAGTTGACATTGTGGAACGGGGCAAAGGAGTCAATGGGACCATCGATGCCCATGGGGTGCAGCCGCAAGGCCCCCCGGCCAGTCACCAGGAGCCAGTGAGGTGAGGGGCCACAGATGAACACCTGAAGGCAGGTACTATGAGATGAAGCCCCATCTGCACCCCTCCACAGGACCCCCAGAAAGCCACCTGCCTACCCCTGAGTAGCCATAAATGTCCTCGAAGTATCGGAACCGTGCCACGCGGCCACGCGCCCCGGCCCCCTCCTCAGCGCTGCCCCCTTCCACTTTTTTCTTGGATGGCTTTGGCTTTTTCTCCCGGAAGTTGATGTTGTGAGGGACCTGGGGGTGGAGGTGCACGCACCATGAGGGCCGGGTCTTGCCCTCACCTGTTCCACATCCACCCCACGCCCAGCACAACCTGCTCACTGCACCTTCTTGAACCGGACTTTGAGGTTTCCCTGGCCAAGCTGGGAGTCATGGGGGAAGGCCTCGTAGATGAGCAGCTCCTGGTCCACATGCACCTGCGAAGCAGTGCGGGGTCACCCCAGGAGGGTGGGGCGCACCGTGGGGTCGCCCCGGGAGGGCAGGGGGTGTGCACACTCACCAGGAGGTAGGGCCTGCTCTGGCGGCTCCCCAGCGCCACCAGCAGCACCTCCTTGACAAGGGGCAGCTCCCCCTGGCGCGTGGCCTCCTCCTTCCGGGCCTCACCCTGCGTGGTGGGCTGACCAAAGGAGCTGTCCACCAGCACCCGCTGCCCCACGGGAAAGTTCTTCACCAGGAACACTAGCCGCCAGTCAGGGAGCTGGTAGATCTGTGAAGGGAGCGGGGTCAGCAGCCGCAGGAAGCAGGGGCAGGGAGCTGCTTAGGGCGCAAGGCGGCACGCACCTCCATGGTTCCGTTCTCGCGCACCAGCAGGCACCAGTGAGTGGGCTCTGCCCGGAAGGGGGCAGGGTCGCGGTCAGCGGGGGGCTGGCTGCTCCTGCGGGCCTCCTCCTTGCTGGGGCTGAAGAGGGAGCCCGAGTCCCCGTACAGCATCTCCTCCTCGTCGTCCACCGTGGGGCTGGAGGCCGCGGCCGGCAGACAGGTCACGCGTGGCCTGCCACAGGGACCCCGGACCCAGCCCGGGCCCCGGCCACCCCGCATACCTGGTTTCCGAGCCCTGGGCCTCCGCCTCTGAGCCGCTGCGGCCCCCCAGCTCGTCGCGGGCCCCGCCCAGGCGGCTCTCCGTGGTGAACATGCCGCTGACGTCACGGTACACGCAGAGCGTGATCACCTTGGACTGCTGCAGGGAGAGGGGCCGGGCTCAGCTCCGGGGAAGGGGAGGCAGCAGGCTGCGGGCGTGGCGCGGGGAGGGCACTCACATGGTGCAGCGGGGGCTTGTGCAGCGCCAAGCGGTGGTGACGGCCGCCGTAGGAGTCGCTCTTGAGCAGGAACATGGTGACGTGGCCCTCGGCACTCATGATGACCACGTAGGGGTCAGCCACGGCACACTGCACGATGGGGGAGCCCAGGTCCACGGGGATGAAGTGCAGCTGGTTCACTGTGGGCACAGAACAGTCAGCGCCGGGCGGTCGGCACTGGCCACCCATGCCCACCTGCCCACCGCCCGAGCCCACCTCCTTCCAACAGGCGGATGCCGAGCGGCGACACCTGCACGATGTAGCGATTGTCCCCAATGTTGCCAGCAAAGACGGTGGGGCCCTGCGTAGCAAAGCCGCTGGTGTCCAGCTCCATGATCTCCTGCCCTGTCTGCAGGATCTGCAGGCGACGGGAGAGTGAGGCGCACGCTCGCCGCGGACCCCGCCCCGGGCTGCTGGACCCCGCCCCTCACCATGGTGGAGTCTTCCCGGCTCAGGATAAGGAACCCGTGCCTTCGTCCGTCGTCTTCTGCCTCAAGAGTGCTGGGCTCCTGCTCGGCACCCTCCCCCTTAGAGGCGTCTTCCTGTGCCGGCAGGAGAGCAGACATGGCAGCACCCAGCCAGGGGTGCCCGAGGGATGGGGTAGGAGGGCAGACCCCAGCCAAAACAGAGCAAGCTTGCACCCGGGCACGCCTGAAATGGCACAGCAGAGCCCTGTCCTGGGCCCCGCTGCCCCCAAGCCACGTGCACTCAGGCTGAGTCCACATGGAGGCAGCCATGGGTCACCTGCCTCACTCGGGGCCTCCTCACCAGCCTAGGACACACCTACCTGCTCCTTTCGCACAGGGGCGATGACTGTCCACATGTCATAGCAGCCAGGAAGTTCAAAGGTCGTCACCACCTGGGGCCGGATGCTCTTCTAGAAGAACGATGGGGGGTGTCAGTCCACCCAGGTCCCGCCAGGCAGCACCACAGCGCTGGCCCCCACGTACCTGCAGGACTGACAGGGCCCCATTCTTCCCATAGCCGGAGCACACCACGATCTCCAGGTCTGGCTCGGGGCTGTTCTGGAACTGCACAGCGGCCGAGTAAGGACAGGGCGCCACCACCGTAGGAGCCCCTCACACCCCATCCCTTCACCCAAAAGCACCTCTTCAGAGAGGAAAGCAGGCTCGCCCATGGCAGCGTTGGCACAGGGTCCGATGTTGAGGATGCTGTCACATACCTGCAGACACGGTAGTGGTCAGGCCGGCCACCGGCCGGCCCAGGAGACCCCTCCCCGTGCCCAGCCTCACCTCAAAAGAGTAAGTGGCCAGCTGTGTGCCCGACTGGGCCTCGCTGCCGTACACTTCAATCTCATCCACCTCATCCTGAGGCACCGACTTGCCCCCTGCAGCAGACAAGAGACCCCGTCGGGCCAGGCGGCCCAGGCCACCAGGCCTAACCCACCCAGCCCCTGCCTTGCCCCCGGCAGCCCGTTCCCCGTCCTCACCCGACCAGCCCACTGTGGAGTCCACTCGCTTCTTCTTCGAGGGAGGCTCTTCCTGTGAGGAGGGAGAGTGAGCAGCCCTCTGGGGCTGGCCCCGCACAAGAGGCCAGCATCCCGACAGGCCCCAGGCACCCACCTTGTCAGCGGCCTCTCGGACAGCGCTGGCCGGAGGCTCCTGTAGCTTCTCCGTGTACTTGAGGAGGAGCGAGTTGCCCAGGCGGGAGCCGAGGAACAGGTACCCAGGCTCCATGGTGACCATCTGAAGACCGGTGGGCGGTCAGCGTGGGTGGTCAGACCCAGGGCCACCTCCCACCCACCCAGTGCCAACTCACGCTGGTGGTGAGGACACTGGCGGCGGCCTTGTCGAAGTGGAAGGCGCGGACACTGCGCATGCCGTCCGTGATGAGGGTCAGCACGTAACTGCCAGGAGGGGGAGCGCTGAGCTGGGGGCAGGGCTGTGGGGTGCGGGGGGAGGGCACGGGGCTCACGGAAGGGCCAGGACTCACATCTCACCGCCCTTGAGGGAGATGACCATCTTGTCGTAGGAGATGAAGGCGGCCTGGGCACAGTCGAGGGTGATCCGCACGCCCTCCTGGGTGCCTGTGCAGGGCACACATGGTTGGACGGGCTCCGCAGCCCCTCTGCCATCCCTGCCCTGGGGCCTCGCCCCTGCCCACACTCACGAAGGGGAAAGGCGGTGGTGCCGGTGGTGAGGCCGTTGAGAGCCACGCCGTACGGGGGGACGCTCTGGTTCAGGTACAGCAAGGAGTTGACAGCAAAGATCACCACCCCACCTGGAGATGGGCATTCTGGTGGGTGGGGCTCAGCACCCTGCACGCCCCCTGCCCCCACCCACACAGCTAGCTGCGCACCTATCGGCTTGGGCACGGCGAGGGCCTGCGTGCAGTCGAAGGGAAGGCTGGTGAGGGACCAGATGACCGGGTGGACCTTCTGCGTGATGTTCAGTGAAATGGCCACAATGGAGCATGTGTCCTGCCGCACAGCCACCCGCCTGGGGACAAAGGAGTAGGTCAGCCAGGGGGCCAGTCACAGCACTCCAAGGGCTGGGCGGCCCGGACCCCCGTCCCAAGGGAGCCCCGCCCAGGCCTTGGCAGCCGCGGCCACACAGAGGGGCTCACCCCGGCCAGGTCTGGTTGGGCTCGAACAGGATGAGCAGGGTGGGCTCGTAGTAGCCGTGCAGGAACTGCAGGTCCACAATGTTGAGGAGCTTCTCATCCAAGCCACGCACGTCGATGATGTAGCTGGGCAGGAAGCTGGACCTCTGCCTGCGGGCGACGGGCTCTAGTGGGTGGAGGAAGGAGAGCGCTCCGGGCGGACAGCCCCTCCCTGTCCCAGTACGCACCCCTCTCCCATGAGCCCCTCGTGCTCCTCGGCCAGGCTCTCCCTGCGGAAGGGCAGGACCACCAGGCGCGTGCCGTAGATGAGCATGGCAGCACAGCGCCCGTCGGGGTCAACCCGCACCCGCGGCGTGTGTACATTCTGCACGAACCCGTCCTGGGGGCAGAGGGCACCGTTAGGCAGGCCTGGGGACAGGAGGCGTGAGGGGAGCAGGGGGCAATGGGCTGGGGCGGGAAGGAGGGAGGGGGACAGGGAGGGTGGAGGGCATGGCCTGGCCCTACCCGTAGCTCAGGCTCCTCAAAGTAGTGTAGAGACAGGGTCTTCAAATCATGGGTGCCTGGGTCATACTCCACCACCGACAGCTGGAGGGCAGGTCAGAGCTGTGGCCCCACACTCCCCCCGACGGGCCTCCTACACCCACTCCCTCCTCCAAGCCCATCACCTACCTTGGCGTCCTTAAAGCTCAGGAGCAGCGCATCCCGCTTGGCACCCGCCAGCTGCACGCTGGCCATAGACATGACGTTGCCGAAGAAGGAGAAGGAGGCCACCAGCTCCAGCTTCTCCCGGTGTTCCCGATGGGCCTTTCCCTCTGGGGAGAGGCCAGTGGGTACGGGTCTGGGCCTGCACCCCAGCCCCCGTGGCCCCAGGTCGGGGGCCTCCCCTGCGCTCACCTGTGCTCCTGTCATTCTTGGTTGGGGCCTGGGAGAGGGGAGAGGAGGGTGGGCGGTGAAGTCGCGCTGCTGCAGCCAGACGTCCGAGACAGCCGTGCGCAAGCCCGTGCTCACGCCCTGAGTCCCCAGCAGGGCCACAGGATTTCGCAGGTGGCCCCCTCACGGCCTCCCCAACAGCCTGCTCACTCCGATGCTGGCAGTGCTCGGGGCCAGAGGCTGCACGGCAGCTCCGTTTGTGCACCCTCAAACTTGCCTGGCTGGGCCCCACCCCCCGCCCCCCCGCGGCTCATCCTGGGGCCCAGCCACAGCACGGGCATCGCTCTACAAGACAGATGTCCAGCCTGACCCGAGAGCTGCCACCAGCTGCCGGCCCCCCCGACACGTGGGGTGCCCGCGGAGCCTGCGCCGGGCACGCTGCCGCAGAGGGCCTGGCCTCGCCACAGCCTGCCAGGGCCTCCGCCGTTGGGACCGCGTTACCCAGCCCGCAGAGCGCGCGACCTCGGGTGACAAAGCACAGCAAGTGCCGGCGTGCTCCGCACCGCGGCCACACAGGGCCGCCGTTTTCTTTTACAGAAAACCTAGGACTCCAAGCTGGCTTATGTTTCCATGATAAGAGGCTGTTCTCTGCAGTCCTTTGTCAGTAGCTACAGTGAACTGACAAACATGCTCGTAAGTCATCACTCCAAAGCAAAGTAGAAGTTTCAATAACAAAAACCAAGATTATGTTTAACAATATACTTGTGCTACTGGGAAAACATCCTGAAAAGAGCTGCTTGAAGAAAGCCAAGGTTAACTTGTTATAGAAAAGGCGTTTTAAGGGGCGTCTGGCTGACTCGGTCAGGAGAGCACAGTGACTCTGGATCCCAGGGAGGGAGAAAGGAGAGGGGTAACCCCAGCACAGAGCCCATCCAGGGGCTCAATCCCATGATCCTGGACCACAACCTGAGCTGAATCAAGGGTCAGATGCTTAATGGGCTAAGCCGCCCAGGCGCCCCAATAAAAGTTGATTTTCAACAGAAACCATACAAGTCAGAGAGAGTGGAATAACATCTTGAAAGTGCTGAAAGAAAATAATTAACTCAGAATTCTAAACCCAGTGAAAATGCCCTTGAAAAAAAGCTGAAATAAAGGCATTTTCCAATACACAGAAGTGGAGCAAACTCATGGCCAGTAGAAAACTCTACAGGAATTACTAACGGTAATTCCTCAGGCTGAAAACCCCAGTAGGACAAAGGATTATAGGGGCATCTAGTGGGGCATCAACTTCGGCTCAGGTCATGATCTCGCAGTTCGTGAGTTCAAGCCCTGAGTCGGGCTCTGTGCTGACAGGTCAGAGGCTGGAGCCTGCTTCGGATTCTGTCTCCCCCTCTCTCTGCCCCTCCCCTCCTCATGCTCTGTCTCTGTCTCTCTCTAAAAAAAAAAATTTAATGTTTGTTTATTTTAAAGAACAAAGGATTATAAACCACTAAATAAGAGTGCGTGACCTGGGGGGCTGTAAGGGCACGAAGGAGACACGTGTGGCGGGAGCAGGAAGCCCATCAGGGGGCAGAAGAGAGGGGAGAGGCAGGGAAGCCCCACCTGCAGCTGAACCCACAACACCAGTGCACAGACTCCCACAGGAGCCAGTTACAGTCTGAGGGTAAGACAGTGTCTGCACAACCTCAAAACCCATTCCCATGAGACACTCCGCAGGGACACCGGGAAACCCGGTGCCGTGGCAGTGGGAGCCCTGCCCTCCACGCCAGCAGCCCCGCGACTGCACGAAGAGACATGTTCGGTTACAAAACAGGTCACTGGGGCAAACCGGCTACACATGACCAGGCCACTGCTCTGTGGCTCTGCAAGAGACAGACAGTCCTGTTGTCGGGGTGCACAGGACACGCCGACCTCCAGGAGCGGTGAGGCCTCCTGTCTGCAGCCTACTCTCTAGGTGTAGGGAAAAAAAGAGAAGGGAGAAAGAAAGCAGATATGGCAAAATGTTCCCATTTGGGACTGTGCATAAAGGTACGTTGGAAATCTCTGTTCTTGAAACTTCTCGGAGTCTGAAATGATGTAAAATCGAAAGGCTAAAAACAGCAACAACACGCCTCAAGGCCGACATAAGGCAGGTCAGACCAGGGGCTCAGGGCGGAAACAGCACTACAGTATAAAGGAGTCGGTGTTCTGCCCGGAGCGAGCATAGTGCCCATCTGAGCCAAACTGCAATAAACCCAGGGCCTAGTGTGCTGGCGAACGTCACTGAAGAATAATACGAAACCCACAACTAAAAATCAATAGAGAAGACAAAATGACGTAAAAGGACCGCACCAATCCAGAACAAAGCACAGAAAAGGAAAAAGAACGAAGGTGTGGTTAGAAAGCCAGGGTCGGTGGTGGGCGCTCAAGTGCACACGAATTACATCTAAGGGCACAGCCACCAAAGACCCCAATTAGAGGACAGAGATTGTCAAATGGAACACCCACTGTTGGCTGTGGAGTCACTTTCAATGTAACGACACAGATTCTAAAAAGCCACTACACGCAAAGCCTTAAAAAAGAAAAAGCCCCAACAGCGGAGGGGCCCCGGCCGGCTCCGTCGCTCAGCCTTGAGCTCTGGGTGGGGGTCCGAGCCGCACTTGGGCGTAGAGATCACGTGAAAAAAAAAAAAGAAAGCTGAGGTAGCTGCACTGCTATTGGACAAGTAGATTTTAAGGCAAAAACTATTAGAAACAAAAAGGCAAAAGGGAATATTTCATCACAAAAAGGTCAGTTCAAAATTAAAACATTATTCCTTTTTTTTCTTTTAGAGAGAGAAAAAAAATGCAACTGGGGGAGGGGGGAGGGGGGAGAGAATCTTAAGGAGGTTCCATGCCCAGCACCCAGGCCAATACTGGCCTGGTCCCACGACCCTGTGACCATAAGAGTTGGGACACCCGACCCACTGAGCCGCCAAAAAATTTCTCTAAATTTGTCTTATATGCACCCAATACCACATGCACAACACACAGGACTCTTTTTTTTTTTTTTTTTTTAAATTTATTTTTGAGAGACAGAGACAGCGTGAGCAGGGGAGGGTCAGACAGAGAGGGAGATACAGAATCTGAAGACAGGCTCCAGGCTCTGAGCTGGCTGTCAGCACAGAGCCCGACGCAGGGCTTGAACCCATGAACCGTGAGATCATGACCTGAGCCGAAGCCGGACGCTTAACCGACTGAGCCACCCAGGTGCCCCATGGATTCTTGACAGTCCTAGAGAGCAAATATCCTACCCTGTTCATCTCTAAAATTATTCTTTGGGACGCCTGGGCAGCTCCGTCAGTTGAGCCTCCAACTCCTGCTTCCGGCTCAGGTCCTGATCTCAGTTCGAGGGGCTGAGCCCCACATGGGGCTCTACACCGACAGTGCAGAGCCTGCTTGGGATTCTCTCTCTTTCCCTCTTCCCCTCTCCACCCCCCCTCAAAATAAATACATAAACTTCAAAAGTTTTTAAAAAGTCATCTTAGATATTCTTCATTTTTGGCTCTTCCATGTAAATTTGAAAATCAGATTATTAAATCTAATGGGAAACCTGCTGCACCTTTGAAAGCCACTGAATGCGTGGGCTAGCCCCATGAAAGCTGGCCACCTCTACGACATTGAGACCTTCCATCCATAACCATGATGGGTTTTCTATTTAGCTGGGCTTCTGTTAATTTCAAATAAACTACAATGTATTTTCCCTCCCCAAGGGCACAGGGGCCTTTCCTGCTGCCCGGCTGCCCCCCTGAAGCTGCCCCAGGCCATGCGCTCACCCCCTCCCCCACACAGCACCTCTACCTCTGCCAGACCTGCCCCTGCTGGCCGCCTCACCCAAAGGACGGTGGCCCCAGCCCCACTGCCCACACACGTCCCCACCTGCTTCGTGCTCTGTGACTTCCCCACGCTGGTCACCAGCCGCTCAGCAGATTCCATGGGGCAGTGAAGACAGCTTCCACAGAGGCCCCATCACCCCCCTCCCGAATCTGGGCTGAGGCAGCTCTGAACCGCAAGACGCTGTGTGGCAGGGGGCCAGGTGCCCAGGGCCTGGCAGCTTCGTCCTTAGTCTCTGGAGTCCCAAGCAAGAGGCCACCATACTGCCAGGAGAACTGAGCTAGCCTCGTGGGGGGTGGGGGGGTGGAGACAGAGACAAACGCGGCTTGCCCCGGACCCTGCAAGTCACCGGGTCGAAGCCCAGACCTCACAGAGCATGGACCGCGGACCTCCCCGGTCCAAACTGCCACGGGACTGTGCGTGAGGACGGTGCCAGGCTGCAGTGCGCTCCACCGCAATAACCAGACTGATCCCAGGCCTCTGGCCCGCGCGCGGAGCCCTCTCCAGCTGCCCCCCATCAGCTCCACCTCCTGCCCTATACACTTTTTCTCTGACCCGAGAGTTGGCAAACTTGCCTGCGATGGGCCAAAGAGCAAATGTCTGCCCTGGGCTTCACAGCCGCCCACAGTCTGGAATTCTTGCAACTCTGCAGGTGCACCAACTCCCTTGGATCTCAGCGGGCAGGGCGCAGGCTGGGCGGGCGCGCCTGCTGCACTGGCTTACTCCCCCCTGGGGGGCACGTGCTGCTGTCTCACTTTCAAAACCCCTCTTTTCCCACCAGTCACCACACCGTCTCTGATCCCCTTCCGAGCAGATTCACCGTTACTAATTCTTTCCTTCCTGCCTCCCCCTGCCACACCTCCTCCTCCAACTCTTCCTTGCCCTCTTCTCTTCTCAACCGCTCAACGCTGGGGCACCCCAGGGCCCAGATGGCAATCTCTGGGGGTGACGCCAATCAGCTTGAGAGTCTAACGGTCCCAACTTCAGCTCCAGCCCCCACCCCAGCCCTCGACACGGCTGCTGCTGGGACTCACCGGCAACCTGGCCGCGGGCTGTTTCATCTGCAGCAGCTGGAGCTCAAGGATGCGGGCACAGCCCCAGCCTCTCAGAGTCTGTGTCCTGTGCAGCCCTTCCCGCGACAGAAGGAACAGCGTATCACGCATAGATTAGGTTAGAAAGACACTGTGCTCTCATCTTGGTGAGCTGTTCTCCCTCAGCCTTCGTTTTGGGGGAGGCCGCCCTGGCCAAACTCGGCCTCTTTCCAACAGCCGCATGTGTGAGAAAGACACAGAGACCCGGAGCCTGGTGGCACCTTCGGGGGAGGGCAACCCCGGGCAACACGGAGCTGCAAAGGGAGACTGTGCGGGGGCCACCCAGTCAAGCCACTCCCGGCTCCCCGATCCTCAGAAACTGGGGGGTACCGTCTGCTGTTTTCAGTCTCTAAGCTTTGGGGTGCCTTCCTTGCTCCGCAGTAACAAGTAACACAATGTCCAGAGAGGAGCTCCTACGGCCCTTTCCCCAGGTCAGGTCACAGCAACTCCACGCCTCCGGCACCCTGGCACAACCTTGGCATTGCCCTTGGCTCCTCACCCCTTCACGTCCCACAGCCTGTCCATCCTGAACCTGCTCTCCACTGACCCACCGCCTGATGCTCCTGACTGGTCTCCTTGCGGTTCCCCCTGCCACCTCCCTACAAACTCTTCACCATGGCTGCCAGAGTGACCCTCGAAAACCACAGGCCAGGTCACTCCTTAACCTCACCTCCAAGTTAGCAGTCAATCCCTACAATGGTCCAAGAGGTCAACATGCTGATACCCGGCCCCCACCTCCTTCCCCCTCTGACCTTCTGTCTTCTCCTCACTCCTTTTATACAGTAATCTCTGCAGCCACTGTGGGGCTCGAACCCATAACCTCGAGATCAAGAGTCACCTGCTCCACCGACTGAGCCAGCCAGGTGCCCTCCTCACTCATTCCTCTCTCTCTTCCTCAGGGCCTTTTGGCTGTTTTTTTTTTTAAGTTTTTTATTTACTTTTGAGAGACCGTGCGAGCAGGGGAGGGTCAGAGAGAGGGAGACACAGAATCCAAAGCAGGCTCCAGGCTCTGAGCTAGCTGTCAGCACAGAGCCCGACGTGGGGTTTGAACCCACAAACCATGAGATCATGACCTGAGCCAAAGCCAGACGCTTAACCGACTGGGCCACCCAAGCGCCTTTTTTTTTTTTTAATGTTTATTTACTTTGAGAGAGAGAGCTGGGGAGGGGCAGAGAGCGGGGGGAAAAAGAGAGAGAAAATCCCAAGCAGGCTCTACAGTGCCAGCACAGAGCCTGATGCGGCACTTGAACTCACACACTGGGAGATCATGACCTGAGCTGAAGTCCAGAGTCAGACGCTTAAACAACTGCGCCACCGAGGCCCCCATCTCTTGGCTGGTTCCTGAATACCTGTCCCTACTGCCCTAAGGCCTTCACCTGCCTGGAACCTTCACCTGACACCCATGAGGCACCAGCACCTCCTCCTTGCCTGCTCAAGTCTCAACCTTGCAAGCAGGCAAAATTTTTTAAAAATGTTTTTTAACGTTTTATTTATTTTTGAGAGAGTGTGTGTGTATGTACACGTAGGGGAGGGGCAGAAAGAGAGGGAGACACGGAGTCCGAAGCAGGCTCCAGGCTCCACGCTGTCAGCACAGAGCCTGATGTGGGGCTCAAACTCACGAACCATGAGATCATGACCTGAGCCACCCAGGTGCCCCGCAAGGCTGCAAAATTTACCACACCTGACGCCCTACTCTCCCACCCTGCTCTGCTGGTTTCCACAGCACCTTTTTTTTTATACTTTATTTATTTTTGAGGCAGAGAGAGGAGGGGGGAGGGGCAGAGAGAGAGGGAGACACAGAATCTGAAACAGGCTCCAGGCTTTGAGCTGTAAGCACAGAACCCGATGTGGGGCTCAAACCCATGAACCGTGAGATCATGCCCTGAGCCAAAGTCAGCCGCTCAACCAACCGAGCCCCCCAGGCGCCCCTCCGCAGCACTTTAAACTCTAGCCCAAGGGAGGCACCTGGGGGCCTCAGTCGGTTAAGCGGCTGACTTCGGCTCAGGTCATGATCTCACGCAGTTCGTGAGTTCGAGCCCTGTGTGGGCTCTGTACTGGCAGCTCAGAGCCTGGAGCCTCCTTCAGACTGTGTCTCCTCTCTCTGCCCCTCCCTGCTCATGCTCTGTCTCTCAATAAAAAAATAAAAAAATAAAAAATAAATAAAAAACCCTAGCCCACAGGACTGCTGGCTGGGTGCGGTGTCACCCACTGGAACAGCAGCACCGCAAGGGCCAGCTTCTCTACCTGAGCTGCTCACCAGCATCAACCAAAACAAGCTTAAATAAACATCTGCTGGAAAGGTACCAGTGAATTCCAGTGGGCTGTGAAGCCTTCTGTGAAACACATGATGATGTAAATGCTTCTGATCTGTCTCTAAAGGAGCGAAAAGTCTCAGTAATTACAGCAAAGATCCTCTCATACAAAATGGAGGCTGACAGACTCATCCAATCACTTTTAGTAATCTCTTCACCGAACGTGGGGCTCAAACTCATGACCCCAAGATCAAGAGTCACATGCTCTTCGGGCTGAACCAGCCCGGAGCCCCTAGTAGTCTACATATACAATACAAAAACAAACACGTGTCCTGAAGTAGGTGCCCAGGAAGGTCTGCCTCCTTCCCTCTGCCCCTCTGACATCATCTGCATCCTGCATCAGCCGCTACTCAAAGCCCTTTGGTGAGCCCTCCCTGCTCTGTGGACAGCAATCCCGACCACATGTGCCTTCTCCCCCCCACCCCACCTCCGCTCTACACCCTAGTCCACCCCGCATGGCCCCTCCCCCCTCAACGGCTTCCGGCGTGTGCACGGGCTAGTCCTGCCCGAACATCCTCCACTTCCCATCCTTGTGCCTGGAGAAGGCTCACTCCCGCTCTGAGAACAGGTAAGAAACCAACTCCGGCAAGAAGCTTTCCTTGACCAACTCTGGTCGCTTGGGCAACCAGAGTACCCTGCGTTTCCTCTATGGACGGCTCCATCACACTCGAGAAAAACGCCTGTCAGTGGTCTGTCCCGACACGAGACCCAGCCTTGTCCTCTGGCCAGGGCTGTTCTTCCTCCGACAATGGTACTCCGACCTCTCGTTCCCTCCTCTACCTCCGCTGCACTCGCTCCAGTCTACAATCCACAAGCCTGTTTACAGGCGCGTTTCTATTTCGCACGCGGCCTCTGCCGCCTCGAGCTTTGGTAGGTTTTTGTTCAGCTCTACGACCTGGCACGTCATCTGCGGGAACCAGCAAGGCCGAGCGCAGGGAGCGGAAGGCA
>NC_043714.1:78167226-78177491 GCF_006229205.1 Suricata suricatta
CTCGTGGGGGAACGGGGCGGCGGCGGACACGGCCCGGCCGGACCAGCAAGCTGAGCGCTCGGGTTCCGGGCTCCCGCGCCTGCGCAGTGCCCCGGCGGCAGAGTGGCTGCGTGCGCGACAGCGACTCCTGGTGGCGGGGGCGGGGGTTGGCAGGGCAGCCTCGCGGCTCTGCGTCCGGAGCCCCGAAACCTCGAGCTCTCTCTACACTCGGCTCCCTGGAGAGCCCGGCGGCGTTGGAAGCGGGGTTGGGGGTGCGGTGATTCCCCAAAAAAGATATGTTGAAAATCCAACCCTCAGTACTTCAAAATGTGACTTTTATTTGGAAATAGGATCATTAACAGATGGAATTCGTTCTGTCGTGCGTGGCCACCAGAAGCCAGGACAGCCTCACGTGGCAGATTGTCTCTAGAGAGTCGAGTAGCAGGGACGCCTGGGAGGCTCAGTCCGTTGACCATCCACTCTTGATTTCATCGGAGGCCATGAGTTCAAGCCCTGTGTCGGGCTTTGTGGTGACAGTGCGGAGCCTGCTTGGGATTCTCTTTCTCTGCCCCTCACCCCTTGCTCGCTTGTGCTCTCTCAAAACAAATCAATAAACATCAAAAAATTAGAGCGTTGAGAAGGAGCACAGCTCAGGGACACCTTGATTTCAGACTTCTGCCTCCAGGACTATGAAAAAATTTCTGTTGTTTTAAGGCACCTAGTTTGTGATGGGCTGAGCTACAACCTCACGGGACTACATGGATCTCTGTGGGCGCTTGTGCCAAGGATGTGCAGCAGTGTCAGGGCAGCCTTGGGCCCCGCTGTCCACGGGCTGTCACACACTCGGGTCTGGCTGCCTCAAAATAGTGATAAATCCTCATCCATGTGAGCACTTCTACTATAAGTAAACAAGTTTGATTCCTGATTGGAAACCGGGTCGCGCTGCCACCTGCAGACCCTGGCCAGTTTCTCAGAGTCTACGCCCCTCGCAGTGCGGGGCTGGGGCTGGCTGCCTGGAGATCCCTTAGCATAGCACTCCTGGCACCTTTTCGGAGCCCTGCGGGGAAGGGGAGGAGGGGGAGAGGCCCTGCCCCAGCTGGCGGCCATCCTGGTGGGAGACACCGCCCGAACAGCAAGGACAGCAGCTGGGCTCCAAGGGCAAGAATATGTTTATTGAATAGGGATGCTGGGCCATGTGGGAGGGAGAGTCAAATGCTGGGGGCTCTCTGCCGGGGGTCCACGCTCGCTGGCAGGCCCAAAGAGCTGGGAGAGCCCAGGGCCAGCGGCCGCATCAAGGGCCTGAGCGCAGGGGGGCGGTGTCAGAGGGCGATGTTGTCCTCGTACAGCGACAGCAGCAGCAGGACGGTCCAGCCGCCCAGCAGCCCCATGTTGTGTAGCAGGAAGAGGAGCCAGGGCCGCTCGTCCCGCACATGCAGCATGGCCGGGAGCTGAGGAGGGGTGAGGTACGGGGTCAGCGGCCAGCTCCGAGCCCCTGCTCGGCTCACCCCCAGGGCTCACCCCCAGAGCAGCCGACTCCTGCCCTCCATCCTGACCATGTCGCAGAGCGCCACGTAGAGGAACAGGCCGGTGGCCACCGCCAGGATCCAGGTCTCACTGTCCAAGCCTACGTCGACCGCTAGCGCCACGTAGAGGCCGACGAAGGCAGTCAGCGCTGAGGCCAAGTTAAGCAGCAACGCCCGGCGCACCGATAGCCCAGCGTGCAGCAGGGCCGCGAAATCCCCTGGAGTGGGAGAAGCGGGGGTCAGGCCGAGAGCCCCGCCCACAGCCAGGCAGGCCCCGCCCCTGGCCGGCGGCCCCTCTCCCAGACCCGCCTCGCGCTGCTCACCTAGCTCGTGTGGCACCTCGTGGCAGAACACGGCCAGCGAGGTGGCCAGCCCAGTCTTCCAGGAGGACGAGAAGGCGGCCCCCACCGCTAGCCCATCGGCGAAGTTGTGTAGGGCGTCACCCAGTGTGATCACGTAGGGCAGCAGCCTCAGCTCTGCGAGTGCGGTGGACATGGGTCGGCGCCCCTACTTCTGCTCCCCCGGCCCGCACTGGCGCTCTGCACCAATCCGTAGCCCCTAATCCTTCTGGGGCTTCCCTCGGGGCTCACCTGAGCTCAGTCTCCGGGGCTCGGAGCTCAGCAGCTCCGGGCTCTCCTCGGCCACCTGGAGCGGGTAGGTCCATGTGGATGAGCCCCCTGGCAGGGAGGTGAGGAGGGGCCTGGCAGGGCTGGGTCCCCTGATCAGCATAGGAGGCCGAGGACAGAAGCTCTGGGGTGGAGGCGGGGCGGGGGCAGGAAGGGGTCCTTTCAGGGGAAACTCCCCGTGGGATGGAGACACTGGGGAGAGGCCAGCTCACCAGGTCTGCACGCGAGCCTTCTCGGGACTGCTTCGGCTGCCGGAGCTCGCTGGGCGCTAGCTGCAGGGACACTCCGTGGCTGTGGCCACCATGGCTGTGGCTGCAGGGTCCATCCTTTGAGTCCTGTGGAGACAGTGGCTCAGGGCCCAATGGGCCTCCATGCTTCTGCCCCACCCACCTACCACATCCAGCCCCCACCTGACCTCAGGATCCAGGGGCAGCAAGAGGTTGAAGAGGTTCTCAAACAAGAAGAAAGTGTAGAGGCCACCCAGCATGGCCACAAGGCGCCAGGTGGGCTGTGGGCTAGGGCCCTCCCCGCTGTGCGTGTGCAGACCCAGCACCTGGGGGGAGAAGGGGGCTTTAAGGCCTCCCCACCCCAGGGGACAAGGACTGAGAGGTTAGGGGAACAGGAAGGGCGGGACTAAACAGGAGGATGGAACTAGAAGGCCTGGGCAGGGAAATTCCCATCTGGGGAGGGAGGGGCAGTGAGCTGACCTTGGGTGTCAGGTGGAGGATGGCATCCCCGGTGAGGGCGCCCACAGCCATGCTCAGAAAGGTCTGGATGATATAGTGGGAGGCAGCAGTGTAGGTGGCACAGGTCAGAAGCAGGAGGCCGAAAATGGCGCAGAGGCAGATGAGCAGCGTGGCTAGGGAGCCGTACAGATACCCTGGGGAGGGGCAGGGGTGACAGGGCTGAGATGAGAGCCTTTCTTGCTTCCCAGGGGAGGGTGTCCAAGGTGGGGCCCAGGAGTGAACTCACCAGGGATGCAGTGGTCAGGAACGGGCCAGGCTTCTGCTTACGCTAACCCTTCAAGCCCCATCCCCTTCCCATCTAGCCCCCCCCCCAACTTCCCTGTGACCTCTCCCTCTCTGAAGTCACTTTCTCTTGCCAGCCGTGACCCAGATTTTCCCACCGGTCTGTGAGGCCCCAGCCCTGTGGCCCCAGCGTGGATAGGTGCAGCAAGCAGGCACTCACTTTCCACCTGGCTGAGCTGGTCCTGGGTGGGGGGCCTGGGCTGGGGGCTGCAGGCCCCACTTAGTTGCTGCTGGAGCAGGGCCGGGCTCAGTTGGGCCCAGAACTCCGGAGTCACCCCATCCTGCTCAGACAGCCCGTACACGGCCATCACTTCACTGGCACTCAGGCATACCTGAGGGGCGGCAGGAAAGGGGGTCAGGGACCTGAGCAGACCCTTGAGACCCCACCTCTGCCCCGGGACTATGGTGTATGGGCTGCTCACTGTGTCCCACATGGTGGAGCTGCTGTTAGGGGTGGCAGGGGGCACAGGGCCCTGGTGGTTGGCTCCCTTTCCCAGATGATCGTGGTCACTGTGTGTCTCTGCCACTCTGCCTACCCCCAGGCGCTGCATCAAGGCCTCCAGCTCTGGCAGGGAGGACAGAGTCACAAGGTGTGTATGGGCTCCAGGCCTGCCCTCCCCAGGGACGTGGAGGCTGGGGACTCAGGGGACTCCGCACTCTCTGGCCCCACCACAGCCTCACCAGCCAGTGTGATGTTGGGAGTCTCGCCGCTGTGCTGCCGGAACACAAAGTCTACAAAGTACTGGGGGGTCGGCAGGGCATGGACACAGGCCCCACTGCTGACATGGTCCACCAGGCCCGCCAGGACCAGGCTAGGGCTGCCGGGAACTCCTGCCCCTGCTGCCTCCTCCAGCAGCTGAGGCAGATCCACACAGGCCTGGGGGGTGGGCGGCGGGTAGTCAGGGCTCAGACTTGCCTGCAGGGTGGCCTTCCTGGCCTCCAGCTCTGCCGTCAACCCTAGTGCCCCCTTCATGCCACTGACCCCAAGATCAGCCTTCTCAGAGCACCACCACCTACTCCTGACAGCTTGCGACCTGGGCTGGGGCTGACCCCTCCCTGAGGTCCCTCCCTAGGGGCCCAGGATTCTTCTCAGCCCCGGTCAGATGAGGCCCCCTGAGGCTCCCCAAGTCCCTGCCATGAGCGGGAGCGGACATCCATTTGTGATCCCACAGCCTCACCCAGACTCCCAAGTAGGTTCCCAGGCTCCCCCAGGTGTCCAGGAAGGCAGGCGTTGTGGGACGCTCTGCCCACCACAGCCAGGCCCAACCCTGAAGTGGTCTTTCTCCGTGGGTCCCCTTAGATCCTCCTCACTCCTCCCTCTGGCCCACTTGCCCAGGCCCTCACCTTCTCCGCAGCGGGCCAGCCAGCAGCCTGGGCCTGAATCCTTTGCAGCAGCCTGCTCAGGCCTGGGGCCAGGGCCTTGGGGCCCTCCAACAGGGCCAAGAGATGGTCAGCTTGGGTGGCCCAGCGGCCAGCCTGGACATCTGCACACGTGCCCTTGGGGTCACTGAGGTAGAGGGCAGCAGCGGCACTGAGTCGGGCGAGGTGCCTGTGCTCTAGGACTGGCCCCCCAGGGAGCCCTGGCTTCTCAGGCCTGCCCAGGGCCAGCGCATCATCCACAGAGAGGCACTATGGGCAGAGACAGGTGCCTTCTGTCAGGCAGCTGCCGCCTTCCCTGTGGGGCCCACCCACACCGGTCTCCCCTTCCCCCTCTCCCGCCCACCCCTCCATCATCGCTCTTTCACCCACTCCCAACGTCACCACCCTCTCCATTACACAAGTCCACGCAGGCAGGACCCCCCCCACACACACAGGGGCTCTGGGCAGTGGTCCCCCCATCCCAGCGTGTCAGAAGCACTGCCAGTGTGACGGCCTGGGGACTGAAGGAGGAGGCAGCCCTGAGGTCCTGGAGCTGTATGTATCCGGCACAGCCCCCAATCCTGGGAGCGCAGGCTGTCAGAACTCAGAGCTGAAAAGGTGGCCACTCGCCGCAGGCAGGTAGGGCCTGGGTGCTAGGCCACCCAGCCTCACCTTGGCCCGCCTCCTGGAGTTTGCCCGGGGCCCTTGGCTTCCAGCCCTGGGGTGGAGCGGGCCTGGGCTGGGGGACCCATCGGGTGGGGCAATTACCTTTCCACACGGCCCGTCGGCGCAGTGCACACGGTCCGCCAGTCTATTTAACAGGCTGCCCAGCACCACCGGGTCCAGAGCGCCGTGGCCTGAGGACAGCAAGGTCAGCAGCCGGGCAGGCTGAGCGGCCATCGGGGCCACCGGCAGCACAGACAGCAGCAGCCCCAGCTCGAGTGGAACCAGGACTGTCATGGTCACGCTCAGGCCCCTGCGCGCTCTGTGCTCTGGGGAGGCCGCCAAGGGCAGGCTGGGGCTCCTGGGGCGCCAAGGCCGGACTGGGGCAGGGCTCGGACCCGCCCGAGCGCCTGAGGACCTCTCCCAGGTATTTCCTGCAGGGCTCTGTGATTGGCTGCCTGAGGCGTCAGGTTAACCATTCCAGCCGCAGATCCTCCCCGAGGTCGGAGCCACTGCCAGTCCCGTCGGGGGCACGAGCGGGGCCCCTTTCTCTGGAAGGGCAGCCCGGTGCCGGCTAGCTTGCCTCAGAGCTGCGGGGCAGGGCCGCCTTTTCTATGCCCGAGGGGCGACCCTCTCTCTAAGGTCTGCCGCCTACGAGGGGGGCCTGCGGCAGAGGTCCCACAGGACCCCCAACATTCCGTAGGAGAGGCCTGAGCACACCTGCCCCCACTCCCCTCCCAGCGCCTTCCCTGCTGGGCTTTCGAGGTTTAGGCAGCTTAGACATCTTCGCCCCACCCCAGCCTTAGGTCCCAGGTAGGGGTGGGGAGATGGGGCGCTCTCCTCCCAGGGCCTGGGCTGTGCAGTCCCATGTTGGGGGCTGGATTCTGGGGGAACGGAGAAGGTGCTGAGTCATGCTCCCCTTCCCAAACTCCAGGGGAAATTACTGAGGAAATGGGCAAAGCCCCACAGGACAAACTGGGCCTTCGGTTTGCTGCTCCCTGGCGAGGGTCTCTAGGGCTGTGTGAGCAGGAGGAAGAGGGGGCAGGATCCCAAGCTCTAGGCCCAGCACCTCGAGGAAGGGCAGTGACTCCCAGCCCTGTACCTGCCCCTCCCTGTTAGTTCCCCCTCCGGACTTTGAACCTTTTGGCTTATCTCTGCCTCGTTGGCAGTGCAGGGGAGGGGCAGGTCCCAGGGAGCAGCTAGCACCCCGGGCCAGGTCCAAGCGCAGCCGTTTTTTTTTTGTTTTTTTTTTTTTTTTGCTTCCTGGAGGGAGTGTGTGTGGGCGTCCCCTTCCCCACCAGGCTTAGCTGACCACTGCCCCTGAGCCCTGGGAGGTGTGGCTGGGATGGGAGAGGGGAAGCTCCAGGGCTGCTGGCAGAACTCTGTCCCCAAGGACTGTCTTCAGAGTCCTGTGGGCCCAGGGCAGAGCTCAGGGTAGTGTCCTGGGCCTGAGGGGGCCCCGCCCACATTCCTGCTGGATGGCCCCACAGGTGACACCTGTACGGCCTAAGAATGGGCTGGGCTGGAGGAGACAGGCAGGGCCTGCGGAGGTTTGGATGATTCTTGGAGCCAATGTGGAGGGAAGCCGGAGAGATTCAGGCACCTTGAAGACTGGAGGCCCAAGCTGGCCTGGCCTTTTTCCTACCCCATGTCACTGGGTCCCTGAGGCTGGCTGCCACTTCAGGCCACCCTCTGCTCAAGGGCCCGTTAGCTTCTGGGCAAAGATCTCAGACCAGCCTTCCAGCCTGGCCTTCCCAGGTCCCTGGGCTGACTGTCAGAACTGCCCAAGCCCTTGAGGGCCGGCATGTGGCTTGCACCCCCCTGGGCAGCCCCTCTGACCTCAGTAACCTCACTGAGGTCACTGTGGCCCATATCCCTTTGCTTCCTGCCCCTCCACCTCTCCTAGCAGATGCCCTCCAGCCCAGCCCAGAGCAGCCACAGAAGGCATCAGCAGCCCCCTGCACCTCTGACTGCCCCCTACCTGGTGCTGCACCCTCTCCTGTGTCTCTGGGCCCCTCCTGGATCATTCCATCACCCAACATGCACACCACAATCCCTCCTGTCTTCCAACACACTTGTGTCCACAGCAGCGTTAGTCAGCCTCCAAAACACAGAGACAACCTAGGTATCCACCGAAGGATGGAAACGAAATATGGTCTATGAGGTACAATGGGGTAGCATTCAGCGTTAAAAAGGAAGGAAATGTTGGGGCATCTCGCAAGCTCTGCCGGTAAAGCCTGTGACTCTTGATCTCAGTGTCATGAATTCAAGCGCCACATTGGGGATAGTACTTAAAAAAAAAGAAAGGAAATTTTGACACATGGACAGCATTAATAAGTCCAATCACACAAAAAAACCCCTGTATGATTCCACTTGTAGGAGGCACTTAGTGCAATCTGGGGGCAGAAAGGAGGATGGTGGTGCCAGGGGCTGGGGGAGGGGACAGGCTCTGTCTGGGTGTGGTGACGGCCGTACAGCACTCTTAGTGTGCTTAAAATGCCACTGAGCCTTCAAATGTGTAAAACGGTCAGGGCGCCTGGCTGGCTCAGTCACTAAATCATGCGGCGGCTCTTGATCTCAGGGCTGCGGAGTTCAAGCCCACATTAAAAATTAAATCTTTAAAAAAAAAAAGGCAAATTTTATGTTGCATTTAATTACAATAAAAAAAAATCCATATAGGCTAAACAGCTCTCCTTGCCCCTTCAGTGGCCATCGACACCAGGATCGGGGATCTCTGGCACTGGCCGTCTCTTCCAGGCTCCCCTGAAGCCCCCTCCCCCAATCTTGTCAAAGTCCTGAGGGCTCTACGGGCCACCCAGTGTGCTGCTTTCTCATCTCAGTCGCCCCGGACCAGCTGCTCCTCCGCGGTGTCCTAGCCCTGGGCATCCCTTCTTCAGCTCCTCTGCCGGTCTTTCTATCCCCAACCTCCAAGTGTGACAGCGCAGGTCCGGGCCTCTAGGGTAGAGCTCCTGACACCTATCACAGTAAGTTTTTGCCTTGGGGCTAACAAGCCTTCATCTTGGTCCCTTCCTTCCTTCTGGAACTCTAGCCTCTGATGTCAGGCCACCCACCTGACATGCCCTTGACTGACTGACACAATTAGACTCAGCCTCTGTGAACTGCGCCGGCCACACCCTCAGCCCCTCTTGGCGCTGGTGTCCACATGGCCACAGGAGCACCTCCATTTGTCTAGCTGTCCGGATGCAAGGCCTGGGTACTCACTGCACAGAGATCCAGCCCAGCAGCCAACATCGTGGGTGTGACACATGACCCAGCCCCCACCCAGGACCCAAGGGCCCCTCCTTGCTCCCCCAACCCCCACTGGCTGTGGCACCTCATGCCAGTCACCTGTCTCTGCTATCTTCCCCTACTAAGACCCGAGGGACGTGGGGCATGTCTGCTCTGAGGCCCCTGCTGGCACCCAGGGCCCCAGGTACAATCCGAGTCCTCACCTGGCCTCTCTGGCCCCTTCCTCCACCTGGCTCCCTACGCCTCTGTTCCTCACCAGCTCTGAAATGGCACCTCCCTGCTGACAGCCATCTCACAACATGGACAATGTTGTCATCACCTGAAACACTACACGCCTTACTTAACTGCCATTAGTGCTGCAGAGATCAGAAGCGCTACTAGGAAAAAGGAATGCTACAATTAAGCTCTGGCATGTCCCCTATCCCAATGCCGTAGTTGCAAAAACGTGATGCACCCTGGAATCCAGACCCTCGGTCTTGCAGCTTGTTGCCAGCTGCCTGTGAGGCCTGGGGGCGCGGGGAGGTGGCGTGCTCACAGCAGCTGGCCCCTGCCAGTAACGGCCGGTGAACACCAGTGTCCCCGCCCGACCTTGCTCCCGAGTGAAGGACATCCTCTGGTGGGCAGGACAAACTGCCTGTCCCATGAGTCATCTACTGGGGCCCGGAGAGCCACTACGGGCCAAGGCCTGCGCTGGCCTGTGGCGCCCGAAGGACAGGGAGAGGCCCAGGGGCAGCACGGCAGTGCTCCGGGCCCCCAGCTGCCTGGAGCTCTCAGGCGAAAGGTGGGGAAGTGGGTGTGAGGCGCAGCCTCCTCTGGGGCCAGATTCAGCCCTTGCCTGGGCCCTGCCCCCACCCACCCAGACAGTGCCCACGAGGGAAGCTGGTGCCAGGCCCTTCCCTGAGGAACGGGCCACACGTTCGGGGCACGAGGCGGGATCCCACTTGAGGCCCAGAGGGAAGACAAGACGCAGGGCAGGCCCGGCCAGGGGAGAGCAGCCACAGCAGGAAGGGGCTGTCAGAAAGCATCTTTATTGGGAGGGTGGTGGGGTGGAGGGGGTGGGGCGGGGGGGCCGGGTGGACAGACACACAGATGGAGCTGCCATGCACAGCAAGACGCATGCAGACCACCCAGGGGTCCAGCGTGGAGTGCAGCTGCAGCCCCCCCACTGGGACCCAAGAGCCTTCCTCCCAGATGCCCGGACAAGGAGGCCTCAGGCATGCAAGAAGCGGTTGAAGGCGTTGTAGGCCGACTCCAGGTCAAAGAGCATCTGGCGCACCTGGGAGTCATCCAGCTCGTCGGAGGCCGACATGCCGCTCAGGGTCTGCAGCCTGTGGGAGCACAGCGCTGAGGTGTGTGCTTCTCGGTCCTCGGCGGAGGAGGGAAGGCTGGGGCAGGGATACTCACCACTGGCTGACGGTCTGGCGGCCCTCGAAGTCCGGGGGCAGGTGGCTCATGCGGTGCATAGTCTCCATCAGCTCCCGCAGATCCGGCTGGATCTGTGGACAGGGTGCTCAGCCCCCTCCGCCAGGAACCCTCCCCTACCCCTGCCATGCCCCCCATCCCTCTGTCCCCACCGGGGCCGCACCTCATCCATGGCACGGATCTCCAGGCGCAGTTTGTCCATCACCGTGATGAACAGCTGGGAAGAAGTGCGTGTGTGAGGCACCACAGGCCCGCCGCAGGGGCCGAGCGCGAGGGGCGCCTTGTAGCCCACGGGCCTGGTTCCTCTGCAGGGCCAGGCCCAGATCAGCCCCCACTCAGCCCGTCTGGCCTCAGGAGCCCATTGTCTCCCTCCTCAGCCCCTCTCCCTGGCTGTCTGGTCACTGGGGCCCCGCTGG
>NC_043714.1:78177591-78211220 GCF_006229205.1 Suricata suricatta
CCCCCCCGCCCCGTAGGGAGCGCACCGAGACCACATCTGCGATGCAGCGGTTCAGGTTGCCCTTGTCGTCCTTGATGGTGATGGGCCGGTCCTCTTTGATCCTCTCCATGGCGAGGGGGCAGTCCAGCTGAGGGAGGGAGGGTGCCGTGGGTCCTGGGCCCCAACAGCACCCGCACCTCCCACCTGCTGTTCCCCTGGGAGTGGAGGCGCCCACTCACACGGAACTTGCGGCAGAATTCATCAATGGAGCTGATTTCAGCGCCCTGCACCTGCCGGAAGGCGGCTTTGTACTGGACCAGGAGCCGGGAGCAGGCTGCAGTGTACCTAGGGAGAGGGCCAGGCTGTTGCCCTCAGAACCAGGCTAGCCTCGCCCACACATCCTGCTCCCTCAGCCCATCCAGACACAGGGCAGCTCTCAGAGAGATCAGATGGGCCATGAAGACAGGCTTCCCTTGGGGTCTAAATAAGAGAGCTTGAGAGAACAGTAAGTAGAAGAGGGAAGTGGCCCAAATATGGCTGGCTGCCACACGGGATAAGCCCAGACCCAGGCAGAAGCCTGGCCAGCTCCCTCCTCTGGAATACACTGGTCACACCTCCACATCGACAACTCACGGTCTCACAAGGGAGGCCTATGGCACTGAACAAAGGTCCCGTGTACCTCCTAAGTGCCAGGCCTGGCCAGCAGCACCTCCCTTCTGAAGCCCTTGAGTCAACAAGGACATCTGTGCCCAGGGAGAGCAGGACTGGGAACCCCGACCCACGTGGTGGACACCTCTCTCCTGCTGAGACACTTCTGTACCACCATTAGGACGTCCTGGCTGAGATGCTGCCAAGGCCACAAGCACCCAGGAGCAGCCTCCTTGTGCTGGGTGGTCCCCACAGGAGAGGGCGCCCTCATGGCCTGAAGAAGGCAGGATCCATATGAATCCCTGGCTCGGACCCCTGTTCTTGCTTCCTCCCGAGTACCCGGGCCCTGGAGTGCCGAAGCAAGCTTCCAGGATCGGCGCTTGTCACTGGTACAAGGGCAGCGGGCTCTCACTCGTTGGGGGTGACACAGTCCTTGATGTACGCCTTCTCCAGAGCCTGCATCGTCTTCACAACCGCAAACAGTTCTGCCATGTTGTCATACCTGAGGACAGTGGGTCTGTCAGGCCACGGCTACCGAGGTCCCCAAAGCCCAGGGCGCCAAGCCTCCCAGAGCGTGGCAGAGCTCTGTACTGGACCTGCCTCTCTCTCCCTGCCCTGGCAGAGGCTCCTTGGGAACTGCTTCCCCAGCCTGACCCCCAAGTGGGGGCGGTCTGGAGGTTGGGGAAGTTAATCAGGGGCGGCAGGTGAACGTGGGGTGTGTGTGTGTGTGTGTGTGTGTGTGTGTGTGTGTGTGTGTGTGTTGGGTGGGGGCAGTTTGGGGCTGGACTCACTTCTCCCGTTCCCGGGCATTCTTGTACAGCTTCACTTCCTGTTGGACAGAGACAGGGCAGTGTGTCGGCCAGGAGTACCAGGTGGCTGCGGAGTCTGGGGGAGGCTCACACAGGCACTGGCCAATGCCGGCCAGGTGGACATCTGCCACTCACCTCATATAGCTCCGGCTTGTTTCCAGGGGCTGCAATAGAGCAGAGAGCGAACAGGCTGGCCGCCAAGGCGACCCCAGGGAGCTTGTCCCCTGGCCCTAGCCCCAGCCCCATTTCATTAGCCCACCCAAGGCCTCACCCTGTGGAACATCCCAAAGAGCCCAGAGGGAGCTGGAAGATGGGATTCTACTCCCAGCACCCCACCAACTTGTCGTGTGTGCGGGGGGACCTGAGCAGAAGACGTGCCTCTGGGGCCAGGGAGACACATGCCGGGGCCGGCTCCCCGTTCCACTGCTGCTCCTCAGCTACCTCACTCCATAGCAGGGTGACCACACCTTGCTTACGGCACAGTGACAGGGCACAAATAAGGGCTGTCACATGCCTTGTGACAGTTCCCCTGGCTTGATTCCAGGATACGCAGGATCCCCTTCCAGTCGCACTAAAGCTCTCATCTCTGTGCCTCGCTAGCCCCACCTGGAGGTCGTCTCTGGGTCCCCTGGTCATAAACTGCACCAGTCCCCAGATGCCTACTGAGGCTTGTACGGGGGAGACACTTACAGCCCCCACCCCCCGCCCCCTGGCGTCTGCAGCAGGACCTGAAAGCCTGGGCCCTTTGGGTCCCTGGGTCCAGCCTGGGCCACACTCACCTCCCATGCCTGGAGTGGCTGGGATCCCGTGAAACATCCTGCAGGCTCAGGTGGCCCCAGCAGAGACCTGGCGGGTAGAGCCAATGTCAACTGAAACGTGACCCAATACCCCTGGGTCTCATGTGCTGGACCTCATGAGGAGCGTCCCTGCCCTCAGCAGGGTCAGATGAGAAATAGGTGAGGTAGGGAGACTGAAGAACTCCATGGAGAACTTTTTTTGCTCCTTTATTTGCTTTATTATTGCTGGGACCTGTGCCCCTGCCTTGCACACGCCTTATTGCACAAATCACGTATGTCTACCTGGTAAAGGTCAAGAAATTAATAACTTATTTGGAGTCCTCCAGCACAGTAGATAACATCTAAAGAGTGACCGGGAGGGGCGCCTGGGTGGCTCAGTCAGTTAGGCATCTGGCTTTGGGCTCAGGTCATGATCTCACGGCTTGTGGGTTCGAGCCCCACATCGGGCTCTGTGCTGACAGCTCAGAGCCTGGAGCCTGCTTCCGATTCTGTATCTCCCTCTCTCTTGACCCTCTCCTGCTTGCACGGTCTTCCTCTGTCTCTCAAAAATAAATAAAAAACGTAAGAGTGACCGGGAGAGGCTGTCCTGTGCATGTTCCAGACCACTGACATGGACTCTAGACATCTTGGTGCCAAGACCCCCAGGACACCGGTTTTTGTTCCGACCAGCTCCTGGATGCCTGAGCACATGTCCACCAGCCCCCAATCTCACTCCTGACCCCAAGCAGAGGAGAGACTCGTGCTTCTTTGCTTTCAGAGTTTCCCAGACGCTCCCCGCTATGCTCTATCACTTATACTATTCAGTAAACTCTGTTCTTGCTTCCTTCTGGCTTAGGTTTGATTTTTTTAATAAAAAAATTTTTTTAAAACATTTATTTTTGAGAGACACAGACAGATCACGAGCAGGGGACAGGGAGAGAAAGGGACAAACAGAATCAGAAGCAGGCTCCAGGCTCTGAGTTGCCAGCACAGAGCCTGATGTGTGAGGCTCGAACCCACAAACTGTGAGATCATGACCTGAACCGAAGTTGGACGCTCAACCAACTGAGCCACCCAGGCACCCCTTATGTTTGATTTCTAACCTATGTGAAGGCAAGGACCCTCTTGGCTGGTCCGGCAGGACCCCCTCTGGAGCCCTGGACCTGGCCTGCCTACATCATAGTGATGAACACACAAGGTGCTGCCCTAGAGACTGTAGAGAGGAAGTGGGTGCTGACAGCATCTCAGGAGAGCAGAGGGCACTGGCGGGGTTGGGGGCGCACTGAAGGCTGCTGCAAGCCAGGAGAAAGATGAGAAGGTGGCAGGTATCAGAAGACCTGGGGAGGAGCATTTGGGCAGAGAGAAAAGCACACATTAACACAAGGCCTCTACAGAGAAATGCAGTGAAAGGGACACACAAGTGGGGGAGAGAACTTTCCGAATGAGCATGGAGATATGGGATCAAGGTACACAGCTCTTGCGGGTCAGAAGTATGAGTTTTATACTAACCCAGCGGGACTTACTACTGATGGGCTCCCAGCAGGGAAGTGGGCTGGGAAAGAACAGAAGCCTGAGGCCGCTGGGAGGGTCCTTCCCACTCAGGGAGCTGATGCACTGGCTAGAGCCAGTTTCAGACGTGCTTTGGACATGAAACCAAACCCACTGAAGTATTTGAAACAGGATGAAAATTAAAAAGGAATCAAGAACAATTCCCGTTTCTGGCCCAATGACAGTCAGGTGAATGGAGTCGGAAGAGATGGAAGACGAGCAGGCTTGCAGGAACGGAGTCCCGGTGCTGCCGTGCAGGCTCCTTAGACATCAAAGGTGTGCCGAGGCGGCTCAAGACAGAGGAGAAGCCAGGTTAGCTAGCACTCCTAAGGCATGACACTGGGGATGGGGGAGGGGGGGGGCGTTACACAGGGGACAATAGGAGGAATGAAGAGAGAAAGGAGCCCAGGCTGGAGCCCTAGCTCCCCAGTGAAGGAAGGCTAGGAAGGGGTTAAGGAGCACGTCTCCGAGGGATTGACCTTATCTGGGAAAGCAGATGCATTACAGAAGCCCGGCGGGTGGCAGCTGGGAGACCACTGAGCCACCCTCCCGCAGCCTCTAGCAGGGGGTGACCGGGCGGAGAGGGCTGAAGAGTGGAGGAATAAAGGGATCGCCGGCAACTCTACAGCGGGATTCCACTCTGTCGCAAAAACGAATGTCCCCTAGCTACAAACGAATACATGGCTAAATCTCAGAAGCCGGACACTGAACCGAAAAGCGAGTTTCTAGAGAAGGCCCACATTCGACCGCGCAGATGCCGCTCTGGCTGCTCCCGGGTCCAAGAGAGCAGTGAGGCGCCGCGAGTGGGGTAGACCGCGGGGGTGCGGCCCGACCGGATGCGGAGGGTACGGACGGGGTCCGCATGCTGCTCGGGGCGGACCCGAGCCCGCGGAACACGCCTGGGGCTCCTGCCCGCGCTCAGGGGCGTCAAGCCTGGGGAAACGGCTTCACAACGCCAGGCGGGGCCGGGAATAGAGTACCCCAAGATGAGGAGTAAGGGGCCTGGGCGCGAGGGGAACCCTATGCGACAAGACGACGCCGACGGACCTAGCCCAGCTGCCTTTTCCCATCCGGTTCGGCCGGCCCTTCCTGGTGTGCCCCACCCCGGCCCGGGGTACCTGCGCTCCCTTGGCCAGTTGGGGAGGCCCGTGGCGCCGCGCTCCAAATCGACCTCTCGGCGCTCTTTGACGTCTACGCCTGCGCGCGCACTTCCCCCTAGCACCCGCAATCTGCGCTCGATCACCTAGGTCTGCGCCCGAGCACGCCTCCCTCCCAGTCAACTACTACCTGACGTCCGCGCCTGCGCACCCCGGAAACGGGCGGGCCCCGACTCCAGACCACGCCTCCTGCCTTACAGTCCGCTGGCTGGAGACTCCGCCTTCTCCGCGGGACTTCTAAATGACCGGACCTGCCCCCAGTTCCAGGGAACTCTCAGCTCCCCTAGGCAAAGTAAACCCACCACTTTCCCCCTCCCACCCGCCTTCCAGGCAGCAGCGGGGGTGGAGGCAACAGCGGTGATCATTTATTTGAAGCGAGGGTGGGTGGAGGGCAGGGGCAGCGCCAGCCTGTCAGAGGCGCCTGTAGAAGAGCTGGGGCCCTCGGTCTAGTGTGCACGCGCCAGGGCCAGGCTGGCTGGGCAGCAGCTGGCGCAGGGCGTCCCGGTCCTCGGTGGAGAGGCGTCTGCTGCACAGCTGCAGCTCCCGGAGCTGCATGGTGATCCTTTCCCAGAGGTCCAGGCCCAGGGGGCCCTGGACAGCACAGCCTGCAGGGGGCACACAGGAGCTGGTCTCAGGGAAGCGGGGGGGGGGGGGGGGGGGGGGGGGGGGGGGGGGGGGGGGGGGGGGGGGGGGGGGGTGACCACGGAACCCTGCAGAAGCCAATGGCGTTCTTCGCAGTACCCTATGGGACTCCCAGACCCTCAGTAAGAGGCGCACTTCCTCTGAGGCCCCAGGGCTTACAACCAGGTGCTTGGGCAGATGCCCAGGAGAGGCCCACTAACACTCTAGGAAGGCCTGTGTCCTTGGTGGGAGGGCTCCTTCCATAGCCAGTAGGCAGGCAGGAGGGAGACTGGCTAAAATAAATGCTTCAATCACTGTCCTCTATGACAAGTGATTATGACAAGTTTCTATGACAATGCCTGGGTCTATCTGTAGAATGGATACAATAGGAGTACCTATGAGTCTTAGGAGGACAGACACTAAGTTTTCAAGGTTTGATCTCCAGGGAGGCCAGAGTGCCCAATGGGCTCAGGACCCTAGGGATCTAGGGGAGAGGACAGGGTGTGTGGGGAGCAGCACTTCAGCTGTGTGCAGATCTCCCACCACCTTGCCTTCAGGGGTGCCTTCTTAGAGAGGAGCCAGCCTGGCCTTGGGGGTAGGGGTGAGGAGCAGGGGGAACCCAGAGGTTCCCTGTGGACACGCTCACTCCTTGTCCTGGTCCTCTCTTGCCCTAGGCCCCAGCTGGATGGGCCAGGCTTTTGGGTGGCCAGTTTACTAAATTAAGGTCTCCTGGGGTCATTCTCAAAGCAGCTGTGGGAGGGTACTGTGTCTCAGTGTGACCAAAATGGGAATAAGCTAAGATGCCACAGGCTGAAGGTAGAGTCAGGGCAGGCCCTGCCAGGAAGCGGGAAGATCCCTCGGTAAGTTTTTGCCATCCTGATCTTGAGCTCTGTCCTTTTGCCAACGGTAATTAGGGAATCCTTGTGAAAGGGGATCTGTCCTCCCAATCACCATGCTCTCTGAGGTTCAGGCTGAACAGGCCAAAGGCAAAGAGCTCATGCTCCTTCTGCCCTGTTTTAGGAACTGGGCTTACACCCCCCTGCAGTTACACTGGTCACTGTCCCCCACTGTGTCAACCTCAGAGAGCCCAGCCCACCTTTGCCATCTGGCTGGTAGCAGTGACAGCCCATTTAGAGGAGGCACCAGAGCCTTGGGTAGGTCCCCAAGCTCACCTGACAGGCCAAGGAAGGTGAGGCCTGGGGGCCGCACCTGGAGAGCAGACAGGAGCTCCTCCAAGCCAACACGGCCAATGTCGGGGTTGGCAGACAGGTCCAGTGAAACAAGTGAGGGACAAAGAGGAAGGCATCTAAGACAACAAGGGAAGAAATAAAGGGGTCAGCCTCCAGGCAAGGAGGCCCCCAGCACTACAGAAAGCTGCCCCAGACAAAGCACAGGTCTGGGAGCCACAGGCCAGGCCCTGTAGGCTCTGCCAGCTGGACGCTGCAAAGGGCGAAGACCATAGTGGCCAGGCCTGGGCATGCCTCCCTGGCTTGGGTGCCCAACACTCCCAAGAACCAGCTGAGGCTGGAGGGTCACGAGTGGCCCCTGTACGCGCTGCTGCACAAAGGGTGAAGGGAAAGGCTCTCGGGAGCCTCAGGAGGATGGGAAGAAGAAACACAAAGAGGCAGGGCTGAAGCTGGAAGGGGCTAGGTAGGTCCTGGGACACACTTGGGGAAAAAGCTGTTACTACTGGTATCCCTTCCCTGCCTGACCCAGGGTACTAGGCCCTGAGGTCAGACCCCTGAGAGGGGTGCAGGAGCGGGGTGGTGTGGCACTACCTGCTCAGCTCTCTCACCGCCTCGTCGCCCAGGTGGTTTGCAGACAGGCTCAAGTGAGCCAGAGCACAGCCTTCCTAGACACAAGGAAGAGAGCCAAGAGGGGCTGGGTTGAGTGGGGCGCCTACCCTCTCTGCCTCCCCTTAGAGGCCCCAAACCCAGGTCAGATACCTTCCTTCTTCCTCAGAAACAAGGGGCCAAATACTGCCTGACCCCCAAGGCACAGGAGGGGAGCAGTATCCCTTCAATTTGAAAATCAAAAGGAAATGCCTCCCATTCTAAGTATAAGTCACACTCGACATGTGACAATCACAGGGGTCAGCCCTACGTGGAAGTCAGAGGAGAGACCCCTAGGAATCCTGGCTAGACCTTGGGACCTGCCTGGGGTCCCAGGCACCTGTCCTGCTGGCCAGGAACTCACAGCCTGAGGCCGGCAGCTCTACTGAAAGCTTCACCCACAGTTGTTCTTTCTGAACCTGCAACCCTCTTCCCAGGCTGCCCCCACCCCTGCCAGGTCTCAGCAGCAGAACCGTAGCCTGGACGGCCCAATGTTGCTTTGCCTTGGCACCCTCCCCCATCAGCTGCATACATACCTTGGTCAGGAATCTGACCACAGGCTCCATGAGGTTCGAGTCACTCTTGCTAGCTGCCACAGAGCTAAGCTCCAGGTGCTGGAGGGTATGGGCAGGCAGGCTCTGCAGGGCCTGGGCCAGGGCAGTGGTGCCCAGGATGTTATAGGACAGAGACAGTGTCTTCAGGTGCTTGGCATCTGCACAGGGGACCAGAACCTCTGTCGGCTGCACACAATCACCACCCCAGCCCAGCTGCAGTCCTAGGCCTGACACCTTCATGATTCCTCTGGGGAAGCTCTTTCATCCCTGAGACGTTGTACAGGCAGAACTGACAGAACTCCTGCCTGGGGTTTCCCAGGCAGGGAGGAGGCAGGGCCATACTCCCGAGCCCAACTTCTCCCCCCTATCCCAGGGCCGCCTGCTCCCCCCGCCCCAAGCTGGGACGGGGTACCTGAGACAGGCCCTGGGCGGAGATGTCTGTGAACGATGGGGTGGGGTTGGGGGAGCACTGCCTGCTGCCCCAACCCGGCCTCTCCTCTGCTGTTGCTCTCACATCCCTGAGCCCCACTTCCTAGCCCACCACTTCTATAGAGAGCCTCCCTGGAGGACTCCTAGTTCCCAGTCTCTCAGTACTGGGACCACCACTCTCTGCAGCCTCCGTGTGTCCACGGAGGGAGCGTCTAAGGCAAATGGAAGACTAAGAGCTGGTGAGAATAGGGAGACAAGGAAAGCGGCCCATGGCCTGTCTGGGGAGAATGACCCAGGCCCAAGCACACCCAGCATGTCTACCTAGGTACTCCTACACACCAGGCCTAGTGGCCCGGGGCCCTTCTTGCTCAAGGCTCTCTGTGCCCCTGGACGTGCCCTTCTGATGGCGACTGGAACCCTGGGGCCAGGGAGTGGGCATGCCCATCAGCTCACCTTGGAAGGCACTACCTAGGGCTGCCTGGTGGCTCAGGAAAAAGCTGGGACCAAAGCCACAGGCCTGGAGACGCAAGGTACTGAGTGAGGGGCAGGCTTGCAGGATGAATGCCAGGGCCTGACCACTGCCATCCCCGAGGGGGTTCATGCTTAAGTCCAGCTCCTCCAAGTTCTGTGGAAGACATGGGCCCCCCTGGAGGATGTGGTCTCTTTGCCATCCCAGAGCTGGGCACAGGCCAGCACTCCCAACCGCACCTTCCCACCCAATGATGGGCTGAATACAAATGTTCTGAGGACATCCTGTTGCCAGCCTGCTGCTCCCCATGCCTCTACCTGCAAGGTGGCCTGCCCCAGGAGACCTGTGGCAAGCTGGCGGAGGCCTTCAGGGCCCAGGTGATTGGAAGAGAGATCAAGGAGGATCAGGCCAGGCATGGTGCCCAGGGCAGCCAGCAGCTCAGCAGCGCATCCGTCCCCTAGCCGGTTCCCTGCCAGGCGCAGCTCCCGGAGAGCCGCATGCAGCTTGAGGGCCCTCAGCAGTGGGGTGAGCTGAGGCTGGCGCAGGGCCAGGGAGCAGATGCTGAACGAGGGGCCCGAGCCCTGGCACTCCATGGCCTGCAGCACCTCCTGGTGCTCCTCTGGAGGGGGGATATGGCGTCACCAGGGCCAGAACCTGCTGTTCTGCCCTGGGAAGCCTGGGGGTCAAACCAAACATCTCCCTCCTCACTCATGAGCCCTGGGACACCCCAGAGGTGCTGCAGAGCTCACTCCCACAAGCCTGTGCACCTATCACATGAGCCCCCACACATGGCTGGTGGGTGGGGATATCCCTTCTCTGCCTTGTAGGGTCCTCTCAGCAGGGTTCCAACCTCTCACCCCCACATTTCGGGGCCCAAGGCAAGCTTCCTTGGAGAACCACCCTGGACCTACCCCCCAGTCGCTCTGGTGACTCTGCCATCCCATCTCCCCCAGGGTCAGTGTTCCCCCACCTGCCACCCACGTGTGGGCACTGGGCAGAGGAAAATCTGAGGCCAGGTGTGGGCGAGAGGGTGCCTTGGTCGATAGCTAGGGCTCTGGGATGTGAGCCCCACAGACCTGGGGGTGGCACAGGAAAGTGGAGCCTGAACACCCAGCCCCTCTGCCCAGGGCGCTTCAGGCTCTCCTGGTCCCTACCTTGCTCCAGGCTCTGGCAGGCCCTGCGGTAGCGGTCGGCCAGCGGGGGGAGGTCCCACGAAGTCACTTCAGCCAACACCTGCAAAGCACCATCACTAAGCAGCCCCAGGGCCCTCCATGTTGGGGGCTCTCCTATGCTCAGAGCCCAGGCTCCCACCACTCACCTCCTCATTGCTCTGTAGCACATCGGGGATGGGGTCCTGTGGGGCTAGCAAGGCTCCCTCCTTTCGCAAGACGAGCCTCGGCAGCAGCCCACAGGCCTGGCAGTAGCGCCGGGCAGCCTGCTCAGCCAGCCAGGCCACGGAGCGGGCCTCCTTGCTGCAGGAACGAAGCGGAAGCTGACCTGACCAGGTCCCCCGCACACACTGAGGAAACGCCTCCAGGGTCCTGCCATCCCTGCTCTGAGTCTATAGCTCTTCTATGTGGCTCCCTCCCCTCCCCCTGCCCCAGACATGCCCATGCCCTCTGCAGCCTGACCTACCCACTCCAGTACCCTGCCCATGCTCCTGCAGGGCACTCTTCCCCTGGCCGGTGACCTCACCTCAGCTCTAGTAGGCCCCCTAGGCAGCAGGGTGACACAGTGAGTCAGAGTAAGTATGTGTCCATGACCCGTGCCATCTGATCTGCAAACATGACCGCTTTCCCAGGGGTGGGAGGGGGGGCTGGGCCTTGGAGGGCATGTGGCACCTTACCTGTGTGGGACGGGAATGAGGAAAAGACTGTCCTGAACTCGCACTCGCACCCGGATGGGAGTGGGCAAAGACGGGCCCTGCTGGGTGGGGGCAGGGTGCAACAGGCTGAGTCAGAAAACACAGCTGTCTACCCCCACCACCCTTGCCGCCCCCAGCTGGGGAGAGCACCCACCGAGGGCTGGCCCGCCGCAGGGCTCTCCCCACTGGGCCCCGAGGCCCTGGAGACATCCGGGTTCCACGGAGGCTCTGCAGCTGAGCTGCATTCTCCACCTGCCCTGACCAGCGCACTCCAACCCCTGAGACGGGGCAGCCGGCTCTGCCTGGCCCGGGCCCGGAGCCTGCTGGGGCTCCTGCTGCCTGACCCCGAGGCATTGTGGCAGGTACTGTCACCACTGCCCGGGGAGTGGGGCAGATAGCTGTCCTGCCGGCCGTGGGGCGGTGGTAAGTCGTCCTCCAGCCAGTCTGAGGCCAGACACTCCTCCTCAGGGATGAGTGCTGGCCGTTGGCGGGTGGCCTCGCCTGGACCCCAAGGTGGGCTGGGACCCGGGTGGCAGCTCTGGGCACTGCCCACACCTCGGATGGCCGCCCGGAGGGCAATTGCTGCCGCTGCCTCTCGGTTGCTGGTGGAGTCAGGTGTCCAGGCTTTGGCCTGTTGCGGGTGGACAGAATGCCGGGGCCTCTTCTGGTTCGGTCGGGGGGGGTCAGGGTTGTCCTCGCCCTCTGAGCTGCTACTGCTGGCCAGCTTGTGCCTGCTCCTCCTAGGCCTAGTCAAAGCTGGAACTGTCTGTCCTGGGGAGACCCTGGCATGGGCCTGAGAGGTCTCTGGGAGTCCTGGGCAGGGGCTCGAGGGAGGAGAGACTTCGGGGTCAAACAGATGGTTACATGGAGGGGTGGGGGAAGCCAGGGAGCCGTGGGGAGCTGTGGGGAGATAGAATCTAGTGTGAGGCAGTGTCCGGCACTACCCCCCCCCACACGCTAAAACGCCCCTTAGACTCAGGGCCTGGGGCACTCTCAGGTCCACTTGCCTCGGCCTGAGGAGGCCGCCCGGAGCAGCCTCTCCATGGCTCCAGCCTTCTCTCGGGTTTCACTGTCCAGATCCTTGCCATACAGCTTCACCCACTGCTGCAGGGTCTCCAGCGGGCTGTGCCCCTGCGCGGCAGCTGCCTGAGTGGGGGTGGCAGGAGTGCCCCACCCACCACAGCCTGGCCTGTACCCCCGCTCACCTTCACGGTTCGGAGTGTGACTGACGCTCCCCGTTCAATGAGCAGTTCAGCCACCTCAAAGTGGCCACAGGTGAGGGCATCATGCAGAGGAGTGAGGCCCTCACAGCCCGGGCCGCCCGGGTCATCTACCACGGCTCCGTGGTCCAGCAGGAAGCGGACGATGTCTATGGGGTAGGGGATGTGAGCTAGCTCCCGGCCTTTGTCGGCCCCCTGTCTTTGGCATGTCCTAGCCCCGCACTCACCCAGATGCCCATAATTGCAGGCCTCGTGCAGGGGCGTCCAGCCACAGTAGTCCCGAGGGTTCAGGGGGTGGCCCTGCGACCAAGGATGGGAAGGAGTCTAACCCTGAGTATCCCGTAGCCCGGCCTTGCTGAGTGGCTCTGAGGCCCCAGGAGGGCCAGGGCCTGGGTCTCAGAACTCAGAACAGGCCCCACAAGTCCACCCCCAGGCCTGGCCCTGCCCTGGTCTAGGTCCTAGCAGAGAGAGATGGTCCCCACACAAGATGCATTATCTCAGGGAGGCCCCTATGGGGACCAGTGCAGGGCCAGCAGCCATGGCACACACCCCAGTCCCCATGCCCTGCCCTGTCCCCTCAGGGAGACCGTGTACCCCAGGAGAGAGCCCCTGCTATGACCCACAGGGTAGCTAGGATGAGGCAGTAGACCCACCTGCCTTACGAGGTCCTGGACACGACCCAGACGGCCCTCAATGCAGGCTCGGTGCAACAGGGTCTCCCCAACGTCATTACGCCGGTTCCACTGTGGGCAGTTGTCCCAGGACAGGGAGCAGAGGTGTGAGGGGACCAGGCAGTCCTGGCAAGCATGGGAGGGACACGCACAGCCCCCCGCACCGTCCTCACCTTGCTCACTCTCTGCCGGCCCAGGCAGGCCCGTGGCTCCTCGTCCTCCTCCGGCTGCTGGGACCAGCCCTCAGCATCACCCTCTGGAACAGAGCCCGGCCCACTCCACGTAAGCCAGGCCACCTGCCCCCAGTTTCCCCTGACCTTCCCAGCCTGGGTAGGGATCCAGTGTAGACTGCCATCCTACTCCCAGACCTGTCCACAGGGGATCCCCCTGACCTTTCTGCTCACCTGACCCTGTCCATCATGTGCTGACCTCTCACCCCATGCCCAGACCCTGCTCTGGATCTCCCCAACCCAGACTTCCATCCCCTCCTGGGAAGCACCATTTTTGGGTCAAATCATGCGCACATTACAAATAGCTCATCCCGAGAGCCCAGGTCCCCTCCACCCGCCCGTGCTCAGCCTTCCTGTCTGCATCTGCCTCCCCCAACCCACCTGGCTGACCCTACTCCTCTGCTCCTGCCTTCTACCCCCTGTGCCTCTGGTTCTTGCTAGAACCTTCTTCTACTTCACAGACTGCTTTTACATGATCACTTGCTGAGCAGTGCTACCGACAGTTCCTGCTGTGGTCCTCTAACTCTCCTGTGGCTGCCTATACACCCACATACCAGTGACACACAGCCTAATCCTCTCATAAAGCATGGCATAACCTTCCCACAACCACTGGCTGCTCACTTGCTCACTGAGAGGTTCTGGAAGTCCCTCAAATTAAACACTGAACTTGTTCCTTGTGGCCCCAGGGACAGGTCACCCACCCACCTCCTCTCAGCCAGAAGCCAGCCACTGGCTTGCACCCACCAGCCCGGCACCCCATTCCCTGATGGGTCCAGCTCGAGCCCACTCAAGCCTGTCCCGCACACCCACCTCCCATGAGGAAGTGCCAAGCCCCTGTGTGTGGCAGCCAATATGCTGTGCCCACTCCCACCGTGCCTGCACTGTGCCCTCCTCTCGTGGCGCCATTTCCCCAGGTCTGACCCTGCACCTCCTCCCCCAGCAGATACCCACTACCCTTCCCATCACTAACTCCTCCAGGAAGGTTCTTGAACTGCCTTGGACACCCCCCGCCCCCGACTCCCCTCTTCCATCTACCAGCACTGATCACCCTTCCTCCACAGGGCGGAGTCCTCCTGGCTCCATCCTCGCCAGTCCCAGCCCAGGGCCAGCTACAGCAGGTGCCAGGGAGGATGTGCCACAGGCAGCTGGCATAGGAGCCAAGGCAGCATTCGGGCCTCACCGCTGTCTGAGAGCTCCACGTCGCTGGCCTCTGGGGCGTCACCATCCTCCTCCTCCTCCTCCTCCTCCTCCTCCTGGTCTCTGGTCACACCCAGCTCCCGCAGTCTGGCTTCAGTGCCAGGGGCCTCCTGGGGTTGCAGCCTTAGCTGCACTCTGTGGAGGTGCTGTAAGACCTGCCTCTGAGGAGCAGGGGATGCCCGTTCAGGGCTCCAGGGACACTAGAACACCCTGAATGGGGCGATGGGGGTGGGGAACAAGGACAGGCGGGGTGCAGGGAAGCTGCACTCGGGGATTCCTGCGTGCAGGGATGGGCTTCTGTACCTGCAGCTGAGGCCGCTGGGCCTGCTGGGCACAGCCGAAAGCCTTTTGGAAGCATGGTGCCAGCAGCTCATAGGCATCCCCGGCCTCCTCTCGGGACAGCGCAATGTTTAACCAAGTCTTGGCCTCCTGAAGCAGGGGGAGGGGGGATGAGCTTGGTGGCTGAGGCGCTCCTCCCCTCAACTGAACTGGCCCCAGCCAAGGCCCCAGCTCCCACTGTGACCCACGTGGAACAGGACGATGGCAAACCAGAAAGGAAATGCCTTTCCACACAAACACTGGAGAGCAGCAGACTTGAGGCAGAGCCGTGGGGACCTACTCGAATAGTCCCTCTGCACCCTGGGTGGGGCCGGGTGCCATCACGGCTCACCTCCAGGGCATCGCCACCACGCAGCCTCAGCTCCTGTTCATAGTGGGAGACAGCCCGGCGGTGCTCCTTCATATCTCCCAAGGTGGCAGCCAGCGACACATGGATGACGGCCAGCTCGGGCCCCGGCCTGCCTAGCAGCTCTGCAAAATACAGCTGAGGAGGCAGTGACAGCGAGGCCAGGGCTGCCGCACACCTCACCAGCCCGGTGTGTCACCACTACCCCTTTCCTCCCGCCCCAGTAGGGGATGCACACCTGCTTCTGGTAGGCCTCAGCAGCCTTGGGGAAGTCGCCTGCCTTAGAGAACAGGTCCCCCAGCTGTTCACAGATGCCCATGGCACGCTGGGGGTCACTGCTCTCAGACTCCTGCAGCTCTTGCTGCAGCCGGACCACCGCCAGCACTGCAAGAAAGAGCCTTATGTGAAGAGGTGGCACAGTGTGTGGCTCCAACCAGACTGCTCAACCGGACTGTCACCTGGGAGCCGTGTGCCCTTAGGCGGGACAACCACCCTCTCTAGGCCTCTGCTCACCCCTAGCTAAGAGGCGGTAGTAAGAAAACACACCTCGTGACATGCTGACAACTAGAAGCGCCTGGCTTACAAGCTATTAGAGGCTGTCACGTGTCAGTCCTCATGGGCCACACGCGCCATCTGCTCTCTTGTCCTCTTTGGGAACAGTTTTGTCTCTGCTTTGCCAACGAAGATCCTGGCTCATCTATAAATGCCCAGCCAGGCTCCTGAGCCCCTCAGCCACCCTCCAACACACTGTGAAGGCTCAGAGAAGTGGGGGGCTCTCTTCCCAACAAGAAGGGGGTGGGGAGCAGGAAAAGGTCTCATACTGATGTTGCCACCTCCCCACCCTTCCGGGGAAGTTCAACCTCTCAGGTCCCCTTCCAAGGCTCACCATACTTAAGGGTCCGGCAGATCGCTGACTTCTGCAAGGGCTTCTGAAATCCCAGCCTGTAAGCTTTCTTCAGGGCTCTTTTGGCAGCCAGAAAATCCCCCAGGTCTTGGAAGATCTGGGGAGCAAAGGAAGGTGAGACTTGCAGGCTTCCTGGAGCCCGGGCCCTGCGGCAGACAAGGCGCACCTGCGAGATGAGCACGCAGCACTCGCCCTCCATGAGTTCCTTCCTCAGGAGGCGTGCACACTCACGGGCCCCCTCCAGGCAGCGCATGGCTTGGGAGTGCTGCCCTCTGCGCCAGTGGATGGCACCCAGGTTGTAGCGGGCACGGAACAGGTCCTCGTAGAGGTGGTTCTGCCTGTGGGAGGTGACAGGGCTCAGAGTGCCTGGCGGGGGGCACCCAAGTGCTAACGTGCAGCTGCTGATGCTAAGCCAAGCCTGCGCCACACCACAGACGTGCTGTAGGTGTGCACGGAGGGTGGGTGGTGCTCTCAGGAAGCTCCTTCCCCTAGGGGTGGAGGCCTTACTCGGCAAGGAAGATGCTCTTCCGAAAATAATCGTTGCACGGGGCTGTCTGCTGCAGGCTCTCGAAAGTGAGGCCCAGGTTGAGGTAGAGTCGGGTCCTCATCTCGCTCAGCTCCCGCTTGGGCAGTGTCCCTAGAAGATGCCCCCACAAACCCTCAGTGCCTCATGCCCACTTGGGGCTAGCTCCGGGTCTGTGCAGCCTCTCCCCCACCCCTCCTCCACCTCTCGCGTGGTGCCAGGGCTCCTGCTATAGACAGAGAGTGGAAGGACACAGAGCAGACGACACCCAGACGTGAGGCTGTGGGGACCTGGGCCATGCACCTCCTCATGGGAGGCTTTAAGGACAGATCTCGTGGGCCCAGGCAGGCAGTAAGTACCCTCCGTACAGACAGGGCAGACACTGGAGCTGCAGCCTCCTCTGCTAGCAAGTCAGGAGGCAGAGGTTGGGGAGGCCCGGCCTCCAAGGGCCCTCACCCTGCAGCTTCTCGTCCACAATAGCCAAGCTCTTCTCAAAGGCAGCCTGTGCCTGCAGCAAGGTGTCCTGTGACTGGCAGTGGTCATAGATATCCAGGTAGGTTCGGCCAATGGTGGCCCAGGCCCTCTGCAGCTCAGTGTGATTAGACAGGGAACGGGCCAGCTCCAAGTAGCGATGCTGGTGCTGGGATGCAAAAGAATGGCCATTGTGAGCCAGCCCCCACCTTATGCAAATCTCATATGTGCTCCAGAACCCCCTCCACCCCTCAGATCTCCACAGAGCAGCCCAAAGCCAGGGCGCATGTCCCATATTCTCTGTGCCATGGGCGGCCTGCAGTGACAGCGGTGCCACGCTCCAAGCAGCCAACATCATCATAGCGAGGAGGCACTGAGTTGGCTGGGCTGCCACAGCCCCACTTGCCAGGACCAGTGCAGGCCCTTTGTGAACAGTGGGTCCCAACTCCCCAGCTGGCCCACAAACAGCTCAAATGTTATGTTCGTCAATGGCTTCTGGGGCCAGGCTCCCAGAACAAGCTATGATGTGCCTACCCAAAGACCAGACTACAATCCCTTGGCACAGGGCTGTCTGAAGAGGCCACAACCAGGCACGCCCCCCGAGCCAGAGGCCAAGACAGTAAAAACTATGCTTCTCTCCTCAGAAAGGGACCAGCACCAAGTGTGTGCTCAGCATGGGTCCTGGGGGGGGTGGGAGTGGGTTCTGCCCACCTTCAGGGCGGCTGAGTAGTCCTCCATCTCAGCCAGTCGCTCTCCGATCTTGCGGTGGGCCACGGCACAGCCCAGAGGGTCATCGATGCTCTCCAGGAGCTGCAGTTCATGCTGGTGCTCTCGCAGGGCCTCTGCATAGCGGCCTGGGCGGGCAGGCGCGGCAGGCTTCAGCCCCGGCCGGGCAGTCAGCCAGCGGCTGCGAGGGCGAGCGAGGCGGGGGCCGGCCCTGGGCGGCCCGGTCGGCAAGGTTCCCGAGCCCCCGTCCCGCTGGCTCACCCGGTCCCGCCTCCCTTCCGGCCCCCCAGGGCCCCGACCTCCGGCACCCCATTTCTCCCGTCCCTGGACCACAACCCGGGCCAGGCGCGGGGCACACACCATGGCTGGCCAGGAGCTCCCCCAGCTGGTGGGAGAGGGCGGCCTCGTCCCGCAGCTGCCCGCTTCTCTGGGCCTTGGCCTTGGCCTTGCTCAGCTCTGCAGAGAGAGGCAGACGAGGCCGGGACGCTAAGCTCCCTCGCCTGAGCAGAGCAGACCCGCTCCTCGCCCCTCATTCCGCCCCGGAGACTCACGGCGAAGCTCGCGCTCCATACTCATGCTCAGGCAGCCGCGCGCGGGGATCCGGACTTCCCGCGTTCCCCGCCGTCACGGCGGCTCCGCCCCCGCCAGGCGGGGGGCACCCCGGGAAATGTAGTCCAGCCATCCGAGGCATCGTGGGAGCTGTAGTCCGGCTGATGTCCGGTTGGGAAAGCCTAGGAGAGGACGGCGGAAGGGTCGGCAACTCCTTAGGCTCCTGGGGTCGCGTGGAAGCTAAGCTCCATCCCCACCCTTGGTCCCCGCCCTTGGGGTGCGGTATCTTGCGCTCGTTCTGCCACTAACCACTAACACACGCGGAAAGCCTACCTGCGTGATGACTTTACTTGGGGGACGCAACGCCTTCATATAAAAGGAGATGAAGGGATCTATGATCAAATACCCTTGAGTACTCGGATACGCCCTTTTTCACAGAGCCCGTGGAACAGCTGCGAATGCAGCCCCAGAGTCGTCACATTCAAGGACACAGACCCCTAGTGTTTTGGGGGGAAAGGAGAGATGAATGTCTTCCAAAGTGAACAGAGCAAGGTACTTCTTCCTCAATGCACACACAATGAAATCTTGGGGGCTTGGTGCACCTAGGCCGCAGACCTCTAAATACCGGTCCTGTCTCCCACTGCTTTGAGAAACACCTGCCATGCCTTCAAGTCCCCACTACACAGCATACCCAGTCCCAGATGCAGGGTGATGAGGCTGGTGTCCGAAGCCCCCAGAGGAAAGAGTGGGAGGTGGCTGCATTTATTTTCTGTGGAAGTTGAAACAGACCCAATAGGGTAGAACTCTCAGCCGTTGGATGGCCCATGAGGCCCACAGTGGAGGGAGTGATGGAGGGGGTAGATGGGTCTGTGAGTCCAGGGAAGACTGCCCAGGGCCAGTGACGAGGCTGCAGGGGTGGGGGCAAGGCCAAATCTGAGGAACTGCAGGAGATGGAAAGTTGGATCCAGGGAACCCTCTTTTCTTGGAAGGGTGAAGTGCTCTGCAGGTCCCTGGTTGGGGTTGGTGGGTGGGAAGCACAACAGGGAGGCCCTGAAACCAAAAGGGCTGTTTGGAGGGCAGGATTATGGAGTGTGAGGAGCACAGTGAGGGGCAGGATGGAGACGTGGTGGGGGTGAGAAAGTGAGGCAATGGAAGAAGACACTGGCTCAGCTCAATAAGCCAAGGGCAGAGGGCATCTCTCCCTAGAGCTGCTGCAGAGACTGTGTTGGGGCTCCCCTTCCAATGCCAGCATTCACAAGACAGCCCAGAGACAACCCCACTTCTCTATGGCTCAGCTTTCCCACTGGTCAGACAAGGATGTGCATGTGGGGCAGTACTGAGCAGGGGCCGGGGAGTGGGGGCCAGCAGGGCAGGGGCAGCAGCTGAGTCCTGCCGAGGGTGCTGGCAGAACCCAGGGAAATGCATCCATGAGGCTGGCTTCTCACATTAGGAAACAGACGAAACATGGTTAGGGATTTTTTTGAAACTGTATAGTTAAATACAGAAAATATACAAAGAGAGCACAGACCACAACAGTGACAGTAAGCCATTTCCCACAATGATAAAAACACCTCTTGCTTTCATCTTTAAAAAATTATTTTTATTATTTTTGCAAACGTCTCACTTGGATGAACTGAAAGATGTAGTGCACATAGGGAAGTGGTGATGGTGGGGAAGGGGGGCCAGCTTGCTCTGTGCCCCCCAGGCCTCCTCCGTATCTGCCGAGGTTGCTCCCCACTCTCTCTAGCTCAGGATGCCAAATGCCAAGGGGTTCTGGAGACGGACCACTGGTGTTTTCTTCTAACGAGGATGGGACATCCCCAGTAAATCAGTGACCCTGGTGAGATGCCACAAGTAGGTCTGGGGCATCACCTTCCAGGAGTGGCTGAAACACACTACAGTCTCCTGGGGTACCTGCCTCCACCAGGCTGTACAGCTCAGCTGCTGAGGAGACCGTCAGAGGGTGGGGGCTGTGCTGGGGAGGGCAATGCTGGGATGTATTACCACTCCTCTGGGGCACCCCCAAACATGCCCTTGGGCTGCCAGAAATACTGGGCTGTATGCCCCCAGCAACCTGGGAGCCCAGCCCTTCTGCCACCCCCATCCAAAGGCTGCTGGCCCTAGGACTGTGGGGACAGGGTTCAGAAGGCCAAGCCAGTCTTGGTCTCTCCCTTCTGTGGCCCCTGGCTTGGCCCCCGCTGGCAGCCACATACCTGACCTGAATAGAGATGTTGTCTCCCACCCTACCCCACCCAGGAGAGCCTGCAGATGCTGCCCCTCTGCTGACTCAAGTCTCTCACACACGCACCTAACCACAGGCAGACCAGGCAAGCCTGCCGCTACCCCAGCTCCTCCACAACATGGTCACTTTGAAATCCCCAAACTCTACAGAGATGATGTCCTTCCTTGTCCGTCCTTGAGAGATACAGAGACCCAGTTACACGGCACCATCCCCTCTACACACGAGACCTGGCACACGGCTACCTAAATGTTCTCTGCACCTGCCAGGTGGAGGAGGGGCAGCCCTTGAGGACAGTGGGATCCATGCCAGGGTGTGCTCCCAAGGATGTGCCGGGGGCCGGGGAGCAGGGTCTGTCCTGGTGGAGGGTAGGGAGACCAAGCATAGCACCTCTGGATTTCTTCAGTGGCCAGGCACAGATGGCCCTGCAGGAGGGGATGCCCCGTAAGCCCCATGCCCTAGACTGGAAACAGGAAGCTAAACAGTCTTCTCAGTAGAAGTAAGCAAGCTGCCCTGGGGTGAGAATTGGCTCAGAGGACTGCCTAGGCTAGGCCCTGGAATGAGGCTCTAGCTCTTCCCCATGCTTGGGTCCTTACCTCCATTTTTCAGCCCCCAATTTGAGGGCTGGGAGAGGGAGCGACCACAGAGAAAGGCCAGGCCTGCAGCTCTGCACACTTACTGCCAGGGCTGCCCCGAGTGCTGAGCCTACAGGGCCCGGGAAATGGGGGGCAAGGCTGGTGGGGGGCAGGGACTGCTCTGAAGCATAGGACAGGCCAGGCCAGGCCAGGGCCAAAGGGAATGGTTCTTTGGTATTGAAGCAACAGAACCCTATCAGAGAAAAGCCATGTCTCCTAAGCAAAGGAGGGGAGCCACGCTTTCCCCTTTCCAGCAGCTCTGAGGGTCTCAGGGTCCTCCAGGTAGGGCTCCTACCCTCCCTGTGAGGCCCCCACACCGGGCCTGCTCACTGCGGCTGTGAAGAGCTCCCTCCAGTGAGAAGCCACATTCCCCAGGGACTGACCTCTAGGGGGGCAGCAGCCAGTTCCTGATAGCAGCATGGGGATGGCTTGCCCACTGGAAACCTCACTCGGCCAGGCTAGCTCACTGCCCTCGGGCCCCACAGCTTCCCTCACAGGCTGGGGATGCTGTGCCCTCAAGGCTGAATACAGAAAATAGATTCTCTCTTGCTAAATTTGCGTAACTTATAGAAGAGCCTGTGAAGAGTTTAATTTTGTTTTCCTGGAAAGAGAATTTCACCCTGCATTCCGAAGCATCTGCGGAGCCCTGGTGGCCAAGTCCTCTCTCTGGAGCAGCTGGTGTGTGTGTCTACGTGCGCACGTGCACTGGGGCTGCTGCGAGACCCCGGCCCTGCCCGCTCCCCTGCCCAGGCCTGCGACACAGGGGCCGGGCTTCCGAGTCTCTGGCGAGGGCCGTGCGTGGAGGTGTAGGAAAAAGGACCCGTGGGCTGACTACCAGGGCAAACCAAAGCTCCCCCGATGTCCAATCACAGCCACACCTTTCCCTCGAACAAAACAGAAAGTAGGAAACAAGGGTGCCTTTTTAATTGCAATCAAATATGCCGTCTGAAGTCAGCGTGCTTCCTGAGCCCGGCCCAGGGGCCGGGCGCAGCTCAGAGCAGACGGTGCGCCTCACTGCGCTGGGGGGCCAGGGCACGGCCGCTGGGCTCAGCCCCAATGTGTCCCTGAGCCACCGTCTCCTCTGCAGGTGGCCCAGCCTCCGCTGCCTGGGACAGGGGAGGCGGCTCGGAGGGCGAGGCGAGAGCACTCCCACCTTCGCACACGCATGCAGACTTTCCCAACGTTTGCGTTTGTTCCTTCTCCTCCTTCGCTAAAATGGTCAGAGAGCACTGTGAAGCCGCTGCCGGGCGGGCCGGGCAGCACGGCGGCGCCGCCTACTTCTGTATCTGGAACAGGAAGAGCCGCAGGTTGATGTTCTTGGCGGCGAGCAGCTTGTTGCACTCCACAGAGTCGACGATGGGCAGCGGCACGTAGTCCGTCTCGTTGCTCTCGTTGGTGAAGACAAAGTGGTAGATGACAGGGCTGATCTTTACGTCATCATATGGGCCCTTGAGCAGCAGGAACGAGCACTCCAGGGGCGCCGTGACCTTGCTCTTGAGGAGGAGCTGGAAGGAGAGTGTGCGCTTGCACGACAGGTTGGGGTTACGCTCCGAGTCGTTCACGCGCGCCTTCAGGACCCACGTCTGGTTCAGCACCGTGAACCTCGGCGTCTCGTAGTACAGGCGCGTGATGAAGTCGTCCGTGCGGTACGGCCGAAACTGGACCTCTGTGGAGACAGACAGGCCGGAAGGGCCGGCAGTCAGTGTGGGCGGGGCCGGGTGGCGGTGCCTTCCGAAGGCCGAGGATGAAGGCTCAGCCAGGGAGGAAGGCAACTTACCAGGAGGACACAGCGTGCTCTACTTGTCACAAGGCAAACCAAACGCAATTATGGCAAATGGAGGCGCACACAAGCTTTGGGGAAACAACTACAAACAGAAGTAACACACATTAGCTGCAGGGAGTCCAGAGGCCGAAAGAAGTGAGTGGCCCAACCCCCACTGGCCTCCCTCTGCGCCTCCCCCAGGGCCCAGCCCAGGCAGAGGGAGGCCCACCCAGGGGCGTGGGTAAGCAGACACACAGACAGGATGCGTTCTGAGAACAAGTGCACTTTATTGTTTCTGATACAGAGCTGCCAGAAGCGCCGGCCGGCGGGGCGGGCAGGCACGTGGCACATGAGCCTGCACGGCGCGCGAGGCAGAGCGCCGGCGTGCGGCCCAGTGCTGGGCTCCTGGGCTGTCACACAGTTCTCTCAGCACAGCCCGGGGCCCACGGCCCGCGAGTCCCTCTGTGGAGGTGGCCAGTCCTTCCTGTGTGGACGAGGATCCCTGCCCGGCCACTGCCACGATCATGATGCCTTGGCCCACCCAGACCCACAAGGCCTGGCCTGGACTGTTTGTGCCGTGGCGCCCACCTGGGCAGCTGAGGCTGCAACTAACCAGGGGTCGTGACCCGCTGCTGCTGAGGCTGCTGGGCCCTTGGCCTCCCAGGCCTGCACAGGCCACACCTAGCCAGGCCTAGTCCAGGCAGCACAGTGTGACTGGTCGCCTGTGACCGCCCTTGATGCTCTGAGCCGGCTGCCTGGTGTGGGCTGAGCAGTAGAGGGTCGCAGTCTCCCTGAGTGGCCCCACTGCCAGCAGATGCTTCTCGCTGTTCTCTGTGTCTGCACCAGGCTCTGGCCTGGTTCCTGCTCCCCAGCATGTCCAAAGGCAGTGGCAGTGGCCAGGAGAGCCCATGAGATCCAGTGGGCCTGAGCGCAGTCCGGCCTGCCCATCTCTGGGCGTCCACTCCCAGCTCTGCATTTTGAGCCGGGCACCCTCAGCTCATTCAGGAGCCCCGCACCTGAGCATCTTCTCGATGGCCTCAGGAAGCCCGTGGCCACTGCAGTAATTGCCTGCAGGCAGGAGCGGATGTGCTGAGTGCTCTTCTTGCCTTTGGCTCCACAGGGCAGGCCCCTAGCTCCCAGGCCCTCCAAGTCACACCCACCTTCTGCTTAGACCCTGACTGTCCCAAGGCTGTGCAGCCCCACGCAGTAGGATGCCACCTTGTTAGGGTGGTAGGGCCAGGGAGGGTAGGGCAGGTGAGAGGGCCTCTGGGAGCCATGCAGGTGCCCCCGGGGTCCTGCCCTGGCCCATCCCCTGCTCAGCCTCTGGCACATCTTCTCCCCCAAGGTGTCCTCCCATTCACCAAAAGCTTGTCCAGAGCCTGGCCATCCAGCATGGCCTGTGCCCACTGCTCAGAGCCCGCTGCTCCCCAGGCTCCCGGCCGCCGCACCTCCTCCCCCCAGCCTGTGTGGCATGCAGTGGGCGGCGGGGCGCCTCACCTGTGTAACCGATCTTCTCAAAGCTGAGCAGGCTAAAGATGCTGTTGTAGAGCTGCATCTCCTTGCGGTGGCTCTGGTCCATCTCGTCTAGGATCTCCATCAGCTCGTTGCCCGTCTTGGTGGGGTGGGCGCACGCGGCCTCATGCACCGTCAGCTCGTGGAAGGGGCCATGCCACGGGCAGCCGATGCGCTTATATTTGCATTGGGTCACCCTGGGGAGGAGGCGAGCACCGTGGTCACGGCCTGCGCCCTGTGGGAAGTGGCTCTGCCCAGTGGTCCTCTGCCCAGCCCTGCTCATATGCAGACTACCCACTGAAGGCCATTTCCACCGTGTGCCAGCTCTCGGAGTGTGTATGAAAGAAAAGCAGCACATGTGAAATCAGCAGGGGCTGGGTGGGGGTGCCTACGCTGTTTCACACAGAGTTCCCAGAACTTGTCATGCTCTCCTGGGCCCCGGATGCCAAGGACAGATAGCCTCTAAGAGGCCACCATGCAGCCAGAGAACCCTGGGGAGCCAGGGTGATGTCCAAGCAGGCACTGGGTCCATATCCAAGCCGTCTGCCCTCTGTGGGGCCCCACCCCCAGCCCCTCAAGGGCCTAGGCCCTGTGTAGCTTCCCCCCGGGCCCATTGTTCGAGGCTCTCACTGGGCCATGTGTGCAGAGCCCAAGGCCAGCGCAACACAGCCAGAGCATCCCATATGCTGCAGCCTTGCCTGCACCAGGGAGGCCTCCAGACCCGTCCTGGGCCCCACACAGGTGGCTAAGCCTCTGGCGAGCAGGCCGGCCCAGGCGGTTACCTGTCCTGGCACTCCTCTTTCTGGTGCCTCTCCAGGAGGGAGCGGGGAAACTGGCGTAGACAGAAGCCACACTCGGAGGGCAGCTCGCTCACGGCTTTCTCCACAGCCAGGTTTCGGCAGCAGAGGCTCTTACTGATCTCACAACGACAGTTAGGGCACGTGGCCTGCTCCTCCTTCAGCCGGGCATCTGCTAGTAGGTGGATAAAACAGCCAGCGCACATCAAGTGACCGTTAGTACACTGCGAAGAAGGAAAGGGAGATGAGCTCACAGACCTGCAGGACGTGCACACATGCACGCACCAGCATGCCCTGCCAGCTCCAGCGGCAGAAGGGCCTGCTGGCGAGGAGAGGCACAGACATGCTGTCATTTAGCAAACAGAGCCACTGCTCAGGCAGGACGGGCCTTTCTCCCAGAACACTGCAAAACACGGCAAATGGGGCTCCTATGGAGAGGTGGGTGACTCAAAAGTGGCTTACAGAGGTAACAGATCCCCACTGAGGCAGGCCACGAGCAGTCATTGGTTTGGCCTAACTGGGGCTCAAAGCCTGGCCTTTTCCTATCCCAGGGGCCAGGGACTGTCTCAGGAGTTCCCTAGAGGCCCTGATTTTGGGATGCCTACAGGAACACAGGCTCTTGTCTGGGCAGGCGGTGGCACCTGGCCAACAGCTGTCGAGTGGGGCAGCAGACACCACCCCCCGGTGCTGCTGGCTGGGGGCCTGGCCTCTCCACTCCAGCCCTTCTTGGCCCGCACAGGTGAGAAGGCAGCTGCCATCCACCCAGTGAGGCTGGCTGCCCACAAGGGACTTCCTATAAGCTAGTGGCACATAGCTGTGGCAGGTGAGGAGGCCTAGTTGTCCTGGGACCAGGGTGTTTGGGCGCAATGCATGCCTGGAGGGGAGAATAGGGGCTACAGGCAGGAAGTAGGTCACTAGGAGCTAGGTCCCCTTACTTTCTGAACCCACAGATCTGAGGCCCACACACAGCCTGTCAGCAACCCGCCCCTTGCTGGGAGTCCTTGCAAGTGGGCAGTGGGCTGCCTGCTCAACTCCGGTGTTGGGCCTCTGACTGATTCCACACATACCTCCCGAGTGCTCACTTGGTGCCGTCGAGAGAGATACACAGGCTGTGGGGTTGGCCCTCCAGGGGCTCCTAGTAAGAAGGGCAGAAGAGGCCCACAGAGAAACCAAGAGATACAAGAGCAAAGACTTGAGCTGAGTGTCCCCTCAGGGCAGACATGGCTTCCTTAGGCCTGATCCTGACTAATAAAACCCTGCAGGGGCAGATGGGGAGGGGCAGAGGGAACACTGCGGGGACCTGTGGGGGTTCTGCCAAGGGTAGCTGGATTTCCGCTTGGAGACTCTTAGATAGCCAGCTGAGGCTGAAGGGGCAGACAGCGCCATCACGGGTCTCGCCAGCAGCTGGCCTGGGCTTACCAGCTGTGGCAAACCTCCAGAAAGCCACTGGACCAAAGCTTTCCTTGAGATCCAGGACCTTTCTGAGAGGGGGATACAGTGCAGTAGAGACCTGGCCACGTCCACACACACGGGGGCCTCCGTAAACACCAGCTGCCAACCTACCACTTTGGGGTCTGTGCACCGAAAGCAAGAAGTCAGGGTAGGCTGTGAGCTCCTGGCACCCGTATGCCAGGCCTGGGGTCTAGTAAGTGAAGGGACTTACATGTTGAGAACTGGTGGGTGTAAAGGGGTTGGGGACAAAGGTCTTATACGCAGAACCCATGTCCACACAAACAGCCCACGGATTATCTGCACTAAAATCTCAATTTCTAAATCAGATAAAAAATTAAAATGTGCAAGTGCAAGATGTGGAAGAGGAGCTGGCTAGGCTTAGGTCAGGGGGAAAAGGGTCTGACAGGGCGGGCCAGAGCCAGGACCGGGCACACGGGCTAGCTACAGAGCGCTGCTGGCCCAGCTGAGGGACAAGCCAACATCCGCACGCAGCCAGCACCTCACCAGTTACCCAAGGGAACCGAGAAGTAGTTGGGATGGTTGAGGCCTGCTCCCAGGAGGAGCAGGTTGGGAAGGCAGTCTATCCTGTCCACCCCCAGAGGTCAGTGATGAAGCCAGAGATGTGGTGAGTGCAGAGGAGGGGGACACAGATGCCATTCGCCCCTGCCACCCTGTAGGAGGCACAGACCAAGGCATATCTTTAATCAGCCCCCACCCGGAGCCTGAGCCCGACAGAGGCCTTGGCTCGATGAACCCGAACCCAGAGAGAAGGCTGCCGCAGCACCCAGAGGGCAAAAAGCAAAGCTGCGCGTGGTCTAACAACTCACTCATGGGAGGGGCTGCGGGGCGATCCTTGTAAATGAGGATGAAGCACATTCAGTGAGGCAGCCTGGCCGGATGCCAACTATGAGACCCTGCCCCCCTGCCCCCGGGCCTGGGGCCTCACACCACTCCAGATGCACACTAGTTCTTGATGCCTCCTGGTGAGAGGCTGCCTGAGCAGGGCTCAGCTCTGCAGTCACCACTGGCCTGAGAACAGCAACAGCACCCACTGGCTTCTCTTTGATTTCAGGGTGGCCCAGCCGAGGTGTGCGGACCTGAGGGTGAGAGACTCGGGTGGCGTCCTATGGCCTCCTGAGGAACACCAAGGTTGCACGTGTGTGACTGCTTACCTGCCAGCACTGCCCTGAAACCCCACTACTCCGAGGCGGAGAGGGGTGGCCTGCACACCCCTCCCAACAGGCCTCTCCTTAGAGCCTAGGGGCTGCAAGAACATCCAAGCTCCCACGCCAGCTCCCACCCCTTTCCTCCTGAGGCCTCCAGACCCAACACAGGTTTAGGTGTGAGGACTCCATAAAGAAGCACTGAACCTTGCCCTCCTTGTGGGAGAGGTAAGGCCCCTGCCCCATAGATCCTAACAGCTCAGTCGTAAGCTGGAAGACAGTGGGCCAGCAGATGCTGCGGCCCGGTCAGGGGACAGGCTGATACCCACACACAGCCGGCACCTCACCAGGTACCCACGGGATGCTCCTGGGTGAAAACAAGGTGGCTGGCCTGGGTCCAGTTAACACCCAGCCCAGGAGGTCTGTCCATAGCAGGGTGGTCACCAGGCTCCAGAGCCCTCCCCGCTATCCAGACCCTCCCCAGGTAAGACCCTGACTCCACATGCAGGCCTGGCTAAGCGCTAATGTAGACCTAGCCTCTTCAGTGGCTAGGCTGGGCTGTACCTACCCTGATTTGCTCAGCCAGAAGCTGGGTCCCAGAGGACTTTGTACAATATTAGCTGCACGCCAAGGCTGTGATGGACAGCCCCAGCCAGGGCAGGCCAGAATACCCCGCTCTACATCCTAGAGCCAAGCCCCCAAGAGCCTGGGTACCCTAAGAAGCAGCTCCTGCAGCGCCCACCCAGGCTGGTGGTAAGATTCTGATGGTAGGAGGAGCAGGAAGAGGACCCTCCCAACTCAGAACATTACAGAGCCTCCCAGGACAGCTGGTGGCTTAGACTCTCGCCTACAGGTCACCAGCAGCATAACCCTGGGCTTGTGGCTTCCCCTCTCTGGGCCTCACTCTACTTAGGCACAAAAAATGACAAAGACCAGACTCGCCTCACCATGTGGGGTGAGACAACATGTACAACAGCATGGCTTGGCCCCCAACATGACAGGAAAAGAATAAACACCCACCAAAACCAGCCCACAGCAGAGCCCGGCTGGCCCCTCACACGGCCCCCACCTGCAGAGCCTCAAAAGGGACTCCTGGCACAGCTATGTAATTTCAACAAAAGCCCCTCCTTCACCCTCGGAGTCCCCAACCCCATCTAAGCCACAGTACTCTCCCCCCACCAGCCCCTCTGCAAATGGCCCAGGACTGGGCATTTGTACCTGTTCCATCAGGATACCACCCAGCAGCCCCGCCCTCTACCTGGGCACAGGTACGTCACACGCACCCAGGCCAGCTTCCCCCTGTGCTATAAGAGGGTCTTTGAAAATACCCAGTCACCCCAACCCCTCTTCTGGAAACCAAGCCCTGGTCAGTAGGCCTTTTAGGCTCTCTTTCAAGCCTGGCATGCATGGCCCCCTCAAATCCTAGGCCCATGAGAGCAGCTCACAATCCAAAGCATACTTGAGGGCACTAACCCTAAAACTGCTCCACAGCCCCGCTGCAGGTCCCCCCACCATGCCCATCAGGGCTGCAGGGCACCCCATAGCCCCCATGTTTGGCCTGAGGTCTCCTCAGTCTCTTTACTCAAGAGGCCTAAGAAGGGACCTCACAGTGTCCGCGGAACGAGGCTGGTCTGGGTAAAGCCAGGGCTCTACTGCTCCACGATCCGGGTTTGAAGTCCTGGACTTGTGGCTCCTGTTGTCACGCTAACCCCAAGAGCCAAGACCTCAGTGGGAGCCAGTCAATCCCCCGGTCAGACCCCTGCTCAGAACATGGATGCTCCCTGGATCAGGAGGCAGCTCAAATGACAAGCAACCACCATGAAAAAAGAAAAGTCCTCACGTGGCCAGAGTCCAGAAACTTTGTCCTCTCTACACTCTTGTTTTGGATACCTAGGCAGATAAATTTCCATAGCTCATTTCTGCTACCTTTCTCGCCTCAAAGCATGAGCCAGGAGCTAGAGAAGAGGAGCCCAGGCCAGGTGAGCAGGCAGCCCCACAGGGGATTCCTTAAACATCATTTAGAACAGAGCCTGCAGCACCAGGCAAGCCGACAGTGACAGAAGGCTCCCCAAGGTCTGTGACCCACTGGCTGGGGCTTGGGCAGAGATGGACCCACCCGTTTCTTAGGTCTTTTACCAATGTGACTGCCAATCAAGTAACCAGTCCCCTTGCACTAGGGCCTGAGGCAGGTTCTGGTGGAGACTGGAAGCCTTAGGATGAGAGGCACAGCAAGACAAACTCCACAGGGCAGACACTGGCGAGTGCCCCATGCCGTGAGAACAAGCATCTTGTGGCAGGAGAGAGGACGGCTACAGCACAGGGGCACTGCCTCTGTAGGGCTCTGAAAGAGAAGCAGGAGAGGGGAGGGGGCACCCAGGCAAGGGGCACAGGAGCAAAAGGCTGGAAGGGTGAGGTGTGTTGCTGGCAGGCTAAGGTCTGAGGCCAGGAGTGGTGGGCCAGAAAGCCCGTGTGAAAGACCCCCCTGACCACTCCTTCACTATGATGGAGGTCACAGGGAACTTTTTCTGGCAGGGAGCCCAGTGAGGGATGGGAAGAACTTGTGGCCCCTCCCTCCAGACGCTGGTCCACAGCTCAGGGCATTGGCTGATGTCTGCAGGGTCATACCAGGTGTGCCACACAGAGGACACATTGGGCCTTGCGTGAAGGGTCCAGGGACAACCTCGAAAGGAGATCAGGATGAGGTTGCATTTTCAATGCTCCAGCCACCAGAAAGGCTGCGCTTTTGCCGGAAGAGGCAGTCACACATGCAGAGGGGGCCAGGTCACATTTCCCTGCCGCCACAGTTCCGTGTCTACAGCAGGTACCTGCTGCCCACTCCTGCAGGAGTGTCCCTGTTGCAACTCCGGTCCTCCTGCTCCCACCTGGGTGCTGCCTAGGACTCTGGCAACGTCAGGCCGGTCACTAATAACACACCCACCACCCACACAAAGAACATCAAAGCCAGCATCTGCAGAGCCTACTCTGTCCCTGATCTGACCTGACCTAACTTAAAGGAGGCCATGGTGAAAACCATTTGCATGAGTGCCTTGTTCTTATGCTAAAGCAGGTTTCCCAGCCCAGGTGTGTGGCTTGATGAGCTAGATGTGTGGGAGAGCTAGCTGTGTGAAGCTAGGTGCTCAGACTCCGGAACAGGTGGATAAGTCTGCTCAAGGTGAGCTCTTGCCACCAAAGCTCCCCCAGTGGCATGAGTGTGGGGTCTGGTGGCCACAGCGCTCTCAAGTTATCATGCACTCAGCCAACTCCAGAGGCTCATGGAATTGTCCCCTGCAGACCCAGCCAGGCACAGTGCACTGGGCTCACCATGGCCACTGGTTATTCTCCTCACCCCATAGCTGGGCACCACCTGAGACAGTCCCCAGAGGCACAGCATGGCTAGCGCCTGCTCCAAGCCATGTACCCTGGTGGAATCAGGAGAAATCTTGCTGGTAGGAACAGATAATGGAACGCACCATGTGCCTGACACCAGCCACTAGAAAAGGCCGGTCAACACAGCACACCAAAGCAGGACCCCCAGAAATGGAGGGGCTGAGCCCAGGTCAAGAGGTTAATGGCCAGTAGTGGGACCCAACCAGGGACATCCAGAAGGCTGTGTGCCTGCCTGTTTTGAGACAGCATGTATAACGCCTATGTCATTTATGACCAGATCCTCCTGGGAGCAAACCGAGCTCAGATATGTGCAGGCCTATCCCAACCCCTACCCTCAATGTCCCCATCCTTGTTCACATACAGTAGGGAGCCACCAAGAAGCCTTCCCTCCTTCCTCGAGCTCATCCCTCAGGCCCCTCATGGGCACTGCTATGCATCCTTGCCGGGTATGCCTCCCCCCACTCCATAGCATGGCTTCCAGCAGCCAAAGCAAGTTCTGATCCATGGCAGGACTCTAGTCAACCCTTCTAGAGCCAAGGGCTCTGCCACTGATCACATGTTCTAGAGCTTTCTCTAGGCCTCCAGAGATGAGAGGGCAACAACTCCCTATCAAGGCCCAGCGGTCACTTGGGAAGAACGGAGGTAGGGCAGAGGCCAGTGCTGAAGCCTACATACAGCTTAGCGTCATGGGCTCTCCTTGCTCTTCCCTGTTTGCAGGGAAGCTGTTGAGCAGAGCCCACAGGTCATGGAGAGCCACAGGGCAGGGCTACCCCAGCTCCTCTACTCTCGCCATCACAGCTGTTTGGCTGCCTGCTTCCGGCTTGCCCAGGACTGAGCTCACTCCCAGCACAGTGCAGGTTGATTTGAACTAGCCAGGCTCAGAGGCCCCATCACCAGTGGCTCTGGCCAGGGGCAGAGCTTTGGCTCCCTGTGCTGAGTGGACCAGGAGGCAGCACCATGTGGCCTGTCATCATGTCAGGTCCAGGTCTAGCCCACTCACAGGATGGGGGTGGGGGAGAGAAAGAGAGAGAGAGAGAGAGAGAGAGAGACAGACACACACACACACACACACACACACACACACACACACCCCAAATTCCCTTGGGACCCTCCTCCCTACCAACCGTTGGCTTGGCTTTTTTGGGCTCTCATTTAAGACCTAAGGAAGAAAGAGTTCTTCCACCTAAGAGGATCAAAAGATCATGAGCAATAAGGGGCTGGAGAGGGAACAACTCCTCAGGGGTACCTCCAAGGCTGAGGGTCCACGGGAAGTGCTCCTCCAATTGGGTCAGAAGGCCTGTGGTATTTCTAAGCTAGGGCCTCTGGCCAGGAGGTTAGGCAGAGCACCAGTGCCCTCATCCCAAAGAACTCAACCCATTTCCATGCCAATGCCTTCTCTTTCCTCTCTCTGTCACCTGGGCACACCAGGGTCCTCCGAAGCTGTGTCATTCCAAAACAGGAAAGGATTTGGAGAGCTAGAGGCAGGGGAAATGGCAACCCAGATTAGCCCGGTGCTGCTTACTACAAAAATTTTCCTCTCACCCATGGCCCCAGTTTGAATAATAGCAGGAGATAAAGCCCCATCAGCCATGACCAGCTCCTGTTAAGTGCAAAGAAAGGTGACAGAGAACCTGTTCCATTTCTCAAAAGGATTTTGGGAGGAAGCAGTATCAGAGGTGTGGGGGGGTGGGGGTGGGGAGAGAGAGGAGCGGACAAAGAAGGGAGCACACTGTAAACTAATTCTAGGGCCAGAGTGTGGCCCCTGCTGCTATGTGATGGCCATGTAAGATCCACCTGGGCCAAGTCCCCTCTCTGATGGCTGTGGCTGGTTAAGGACGGAGTCCAGCCACCATTCTGGATTCTCAGATGGTAAGAGGAGGGTGGTCACACCTCCTGGAGTGCTGGTAGCCTGAGAAGCCAGGCCTGGTGTGGGTGAAGTAGGATGGGGTGGGAGTCTAACTTAGGACATAGCATGTACAGAAAGCATAAGGTCAGTCTGGGAATAGAGGGACCCAGCCTGGGGTTTGATGCAGGTCGTTCATCCAGACCAGGAAACGAGGGGAAGGAACAGGGGAGGGAAAAGAGGTGATCCACTCCTTTCAATGCTCTTTCAAAATGAAAGGCAAAGAGAGCTCTTTCAATTAGTAGGTAGAAGGCATATGACAAGAGCTTAAAGACAGGTTTCGGGGGTGTGGCTACTAAAAGAATAGAGAAAGAGCTCTAGAGTGAAAAGCAAAGACCAGGGTCTCCCCAAGCCCAGGGAGCTCAAGCATGAGGGGGGACAGGCTCCGAGGAGTGGTGGAAGTGGGGTGGGGGGCGGAAGGGGCGCGGAATGTGGGTATCTGTGACCAGATTTCTCTGGGGGCAGCTTGAGAGGGTGAGCTGGGGAGTGAAGTGGGGGCAGTAGGGAAAGCCGGAAAGTAAAGAAGCGGAAAGATAATATTCGGATCTAGGAACAAGGGAAGTCAGTACAAGAAACTGGGTACGAGTAGGAAATAAAGTCCTAACAGAAAGAGAATGAAAAGCTTCCGAAGAGCTGCCGGTGTCCCGACTGTTGGGCTCCGGAGCTCAGACCTGCCTTCCGAGGATACGCGGTGCCCAGGGAGGGGGGCGGCCGCGGCGGGGCTGCAGCCGGGCTGGGTCGGGGTCGGGCCGGCGGCCCTACCTGGTACACGGAGGCCTTAGGCAGGTCCAGGCAGACGGTGCAGCACAGCACCGAGTAGAGCCGCTCCTCCAGCTTCCCGCTGCCCGCCGCCGCCGCCGCCGCCGCCGCCTCGGCTGCCTCGGCCGCCCGAAGCCGCTTCTTGGGCGGCGCGTCGG